>NW_027187251.1:1279187-1296953 GCF_028583685.1 Petaurus breviceps papuanus
ATATTTGTAATCTCTATAGGCATTGTGAATATGGCATTGCTGATACAGTTCCCCATTGGGGAGCAGGCACTTTACTGCACAAGCAGGTGGTCCAAGTGAAAGAGAGGCACAGTGGCAGGAGCACAATGAGCAATCAGTAGCCCTGGGATCCCAGTTACCTGGGCAGAGATCTATGGTCAGAGTGTAAAAGTTAACGGTTCCTGGAGAAACAGCCCTTTGGAGAAATAGTGTAGAAGTCCAGGGAAAGGACAGGTTGGGCACTCTGATGAGTCATAACCTGGTCACAGATCACACCCAGGTAATCTCTGACATGTGCCCGTGTGTAGAGGGTCCAGGTGGTCAAGGGCCCAGGGGCATAGGGGTTACCCAAGAGTGATGGTAATAGAGAAGCAACAATTAAGAACAAGAAGAGCAAACCAGCCTTAGCTTCAAAGGATCCTCATGTACTTCCACTTTCCATTCCAAGGAATGGTTCACTCTGGTGTAATGGAGGCAAGTGGGGATACAGTCCACTTTTGTGGTGGGTGTAATGAGGATCACAGTGTGTGGTCCCTTCCACTTTGGTTCCAGACCCGAAGTGGCAAATTTCTTTACTAGCACAGGGTCTCCAGGCTGGAACAGGTGAGCTGAGGCTGAGCTCAGAACCAGGAGGGCAGCACAAACTGAGGGCAAGAGTCTTTTCTGAGTTGCCTGCAGGCCCTGTAGGAACTTGACAAGGGAAGAATTCGTGATTTCAGCATTTAGGTCTTCCCGGATTAAGGGAAGAAGGGGTAGTGGTCTACCAAAGATGATTTCAAATGGGGCCAGTTCCAGTGTGTTGGGGGGTACACCTGCTCCTAAGCAAGGCCAGTGGCAGCAGGGTGACCCAGGACTCCTGAGTTTCCAAAACAAGCTTGGTGAGAAACTCTTTTAGAGTCCTGTTTGCCCTTTCCCCTTGCCCTGAGCTTCGAGGCCGATATGCACAGTGTAATTTCCTGGTGACTCCCAAAACTTTTGCTACTGCTTGTGATACTTTTGCCATATATGCTGGCCCATTGTCTGACCCAATTCCCACTGGGACAATGGGATCGAGGGACAATATCATTAAGGAGTTTCTTTGCTACTATTAAGGCCGTTTCATTTTTCACAGGTAATGCCTTCACCCACTCAGAAAAGGTGTCCACCATTATTAGGAGGTATTTATAACCATATGCAGGTGGTTTTGCCTCAGTGAAGACAACCTCCCGGTGTTCTCCTGGCTGTAACCCCCTTATTCTAACTCCCACTGGTCCTATTTTTCCCTGCATTCACCTGTGCACACGTCTCACAGCGGTTCACAATGCTAGACAGATGCTCATTTAGATGGGGAATATGGTATCTCTCTCTCTCAGGAGGAGACAGAATTTCTTTTCCCCCAGGTGAGTAGTCTGGTGTAGGAGCCATATCCATTCCCTCCCCAGGGATTCAGGGACTAGGAGGTGATCCCCTGGAAGGACCCACCAACCTGAATCCTCCTTTTCCCCTTTTGATTTACAGACAAAGGAATCCTCCGACTCAGAGTAGGAGGGGGAGAAAGGCAGGGTGGGTATCTCTACAAGGGAAGAGACAGTTGGGGGAAGGGATGAGATGGTGGCCTGATAGGCGGCAAGGTCTGCCACATGGTTACCCATCACCTCTGGGGTGTCACCCACTTGATGAGCCGGGCAATGAATGATGGAGATGTGAGAGGGGAGCTAGACAGAGACAAGAAGAGACAGGATTTCCTCCTGGTTCTTAATAGCTCTGCCAGCCACAGTCAGAAGGCTGCATTCACGGTAGATGGTGGCGTGGACATGGGCAGTGGCAAAGGCATAGCGGCTAACAGTGTAGATGTTAGCTGATTACCCCCCTGCAAGGCAGAGAGCCTGGGTCAGAGCAACAAGCCTGGTGCATTGGGTAGAGGATCCGGGAGGGAGGGGAGAGGACCACAGGACCACGAGAGATGGGGATGACATGACTGCAGCTCCAGCCCTAGGTATTCCAGCATCCATGAAGCCGCTACCATCCGTGAAGAGAATTAGATGAGGATTCTGCAGGAGTATATCAGTGAGATCAGGCCTTGCAACTTGGACCTGATCAATGTGAAGGCAGTCATGGACAGTGGGAGAGGGTGGGCTGGGGCGTGGGTCAGGAAGCAGGGTGGCAGGGTTAAGAGCAGAGGTTTTAAAAAAAGTCAGGCAGGGCTGATCCAAGAGGAGTGCCTTGTATTGGGTCAGGCGGGAGTTGGAGAGCCATAAGTAGGTGAGATGATCAACATAAATAGCAGGAACTTCAAAGGAAAAGAAGTTACTGAGTGATGAAGGTAGGGGGAGAACCTGGAAGAGGCAATGGGGAGCAAGGAATGTTCCAATTCCCTGCCTCAACCAGTGACCTAAGTCGGCATAGTAGCCAAGGAAGTGGTATCATCAGAGGAACGCAGGTTTTAGTAAGAGCTAGTAGATGAAAGGAGTGGAAGAGGAAAATATTTAAGATGAAGGGAAGTTTGTTGCCTATGGAACAGGCATTCCAGAATGCACAGTGGGTGGAGTTAGGTTAAAACTTTGGAGGAGGGGATGTTGATGGGAATGAGGAATCAGGTGGTAAAGATGAGGAATGGAATTTGGATAATCATCTACAGGAATTCAGAGTTCCAAGGATTTGACAGATATGACCAGGGGTAAAAATATTCATCACTGAGAGGAGGATGTCCTCTGTCCTATCATCACATCTGCTCCCAAAGATTCAAACACCAGCTGTGTACTGAAGGCTCTCAAATCTATATATTTAGCCCAAATTTCTATCCTGAACTCCCAATGTCAAGCTACCTATTGGGTATCTCCTGTCTTCCCATCTAGACATAGTCTTTCCCCAAATTTCCCTTTTTTTAAAGGAAAGGAACAAGTATTTATTAAATGCCTATTATATGCCAGGCACTGTGCTAAGTGCTCTACAAATATGATTTCATTTGATCTTCACAACCCTGGGATATAAGTGCTATTATTAGTCCTGTTTTGCAGTTGAGGAAATTGAGGCAGAGTAGGTTAAATGACTTGTCCAGGGTCATAGAGCTAGTAAGTATCTAAGGCTAGAGTTGAACTCAGGTTTTCCTGACTTCTGGATCATCTGTAAAATGAGCTAGAGGAAATGGCAAATCACTCCAGTATCTTTGCCAAGAAAACCCCAAACAGAGATCATAAAAAGAGTTGGAAACAACTAATCAACAACAAAAACCACCTCTGCTACGATACTTACCCATTACCTCTCCTCTCCCCACCACCACATTTGTGCTCTCTAAAATATCTTTCATTTATTTGTGTATGTGTTATATTCTCCAGTAGAATATAAACTCCTGGATGGTTTTTTTTTAACCTTTGTAGCCCTAGCACAGCACTTAAGACATAGTAGGTACTTAATGTTTGTTGAATCAAATTAAAATTTTGCATTAGTCACACGGCAATGGTCCAGAATGCTTTGCAACAAGGGAAAAGCCAGAAAAATCTGCTCAAGAATGTGATCTACAAAGTAAAATGGAAATTGGCAAAACCTGTTTGTGAACTTTTTTTTTCTTTTGTACAGAGGGCCCTCAAGCTAAAAGGAGGTAAAGAAATTCTGAGGGTAACAAAAATCTCCTTGAACTAATTATTAACTTTTAGGTAAGGGGGGTCCTTGTTCTGATGCTGAGAGTTCATGTACTTGAGAGGACATTAAGTGTTCTGAAGCTAGAACATAGGTCAATCTTTATGCCTTTAAGAAGTGCCAAGCTGCTGATGGGATGACAAGTGATATGGGAACACGCATTTTCAAGTTTTTTTCTAGTCTAGTAAAGCAATGCAATCCTGGTTTTGACAGGATAGTTCTGTGCATGTACTATTATTCTAATATTCATTTCTGGAGTGTGGAAAGAGTGAAGTATAGCAGTTACCCTGGAAAAATCTCTATATTCTATACATATTTCACTCCTCCTACTTTACAAAAGCCACACCCATGCAACCTTTAGATTTTTTTCCTGAGTTCAGACTCTCTACAACTGTGTTTTTACCTTTAAATGGCATGCAGAAGGCATCTATTCATACCATAGCTTTGGAATTGGAACTTGGATAAGTTTAATTACTGAACTGGACTCACAACGGAACTGGATTTGTAAGAAGGTTAATATGTAAGTATGACTTTTTTCCTCCTGATCTAAATAAACATTTAAATTAGGACTAACCACACAGGACTTAGCTGTCCTGAATCACAAACTTTTTCACTACTGAGGTAGTGAGTGGACATTTGCCAACTCTATCTTCTCTCTCTAGCTTCTAACAGCCTTTGAGGACTTATGAGGAAAGAAAGGGGTAGACGGAAATGCAGAAATCCTGAATTCCCAAAAGAAGTCCATCAGTAATTGTAGAAAATAAATCCCCACATTACATTCCTAGGAAGAGTAAGAGCCCTCTTTAAACCAAATATTTTCAGGCTAGATTCTAAGAAAAAGCTAAGGTTTCCTATAGGACCCTCCATCATTAATTTACATCCAGATCTCCTGTAGTTCCTGCTATTTACAGTCATTCTTAGGAATTAACCTCTGTCTCCCTCCTCCCCACCATCCAAGCCCAAACCTCCCTTTTCCCAGACATGAAGTGTTGCCAAATTGACAGTGTTACAACAATAGAAAAAGTCAGCTAAAAATTCAGTCTATATCAAACACATAGAGCATATAGGAAAAAGGAGTTAAAAGTCAGCAGGGACTCTGTCCACAGAGCTTCCTGGTTACATAAGAGGTGATGTTCTAGAGATTGGGTACACTTATTATTTCAGGAGGGAAGGAAGTTTTCATTTGCTGTGCTCCTCAGTACAGGTCAACAGCCACAGAGGAGACATTTGTTCCATTCAAGAGGGCGGGAGAACAGTCTGAGGAACATTTCAGGCAGAGTCCTGAAACAGCTTGACAGGCTTTGTGATGTGCTGATTTTAGGAATAGGCAAAGAAGGAAAGGGAAAAGAGCCAATGACAGTTCAGATTTTAAACTCTCTGATGCTCTCCAAGTATACATTTCATGATCTCTACCCGGGCTAGCAGGAAGCCTGCTGTGTTTGTAAGGTTAGGGCATTTCCTCTTCCTTCAGGGGTGTTACGATAGGGTAGGAGGACATGGGGGTTGGGAGGAAGACAGACTGATCTGGCTACTGTAAAACCTGCTCTAAAGAAATTCAAGTTAGTGTGGCTGTTCTTCATAGCATGAAATATTGTACTCTCTACCTACCCAAATGGATGCCTCATTCACTGACCCTAGGTATAGGGTGTGTTCTCGAACTGGAAGAACAACTGGTACAGAGTGAACAATTGTTTTGCAGACTTCCTGAATGACAGTTCTCCATTAAAAACTGTTGGAGAACTCACTTTTTACCAGGAAATAATTCTGCTATGTCTATATTAAGGGGTCAGATTCATTTCACTTCAACAAACATTTATTAAATGTTATTATGTGCCAGGCGCTTGGGATGTAAAGATCCCAATCCCACCTATCTTCTGTCCGCAAGGAGCTTACATTCTATATCTACTGATCTGTACAAAGATAATAGAAATTCTATACAAAGTCATAGAAAGTAATAAGTACCAGGGATTAGTAAAGAGCGTTTATTCCTAACCCTGTAGCAACAATTTGAGAATGGCTTATTAGATTCTGGGCAGGAAGGGACCTCAGAAGTCACCAAGTCCAACCCCATCATTTTACAGATGAGAAAGGTGAGATACCGGGAAATTAAGTGATTTGCCCAAAGTCCTTTTGTTTCACTTTTTACCTTCTGAAAGACATTTATAATTTTATGTAAGGCTTTGTGAAGGAAGCAGCAAGGCATCCTGTGGGAGAGACAGGAGATGGATCAGGGGAGTTACCTCTTCTTGGACCCCAGTGGAGACAGCTTAGGATTCAGAGACCAAGAACCCTAAGAACCATAGTGCCTCAAGAGCACCAGCCTTGTTTCTAGTACTGCCTTCCTAGGTAGGAAAGCCCAAGATGCCCCTTTCCACCCATTACTAACCCTGCTTCTAGCCTAGTCCTTATAGTTACTATCCAAGAGAGCAACCCTTGTTCACAACAAAGACCTGTTCATCACTACCTCTGCCAGTTCTACAGTCTCTGCCTCCTCAGGGATAGCCATTATTTATTATATTATTAATTATAATAGCTGTCAAAAAAGCCAGAAAAGAAGGCCTTGGTGCTTTCAAATGGCTCAATTTCAGAAAGTTATGGTTTTACTAATGGAAATGACACTACAGAAGACACATTACCAACTGCTTTGCCACTGTACCCTATGGATCATGACTGGCATCTGACTGAGCTCCTTCATGGCAGGGACTGTCTTGCCTTTCTTAAGACCATCTTCTTCTTATAGTTCACTCCTATGAATGCAGTTGTCTATAACACATCTGTCTCCCTTAGACTGCAATTTCTGGAGCAGAGAATCTTACTCTGTATCCTCATGGTATATGCTAGTGCTCAGCACCTAGAAGGTAACTCACTAGATATTTTTTGACCATCACAATAGGTCAAAACTCAGAAGCTTGGAGCTTATCCATTTAAGCTGGGGAGATGACAATTCTCTCCTTTACTTATATCTGGAAACAAGATGAAGTTTAGTTTGCAACTATCTGTAAGAGCAAATAAACTTCCCCTACTCAAACCACCAAACAAATCATGAAGTGAACAGAATACTTACCTAGTATTCTATCCTCTGTTTTCTTCTGATATGCCCAACCCACTAATGTGTGTTTGTCTACTACTGGTTTTTCTTCCGGGCCACGCTTCAAACGCCAAACTTTCATGGTATTATCATCGGAGCACGTAGCAATCTGGGAGGAAAATTCAACATTTACATCGGCTTTGAAGTTTACAAAGTACTTTACATACATTATCTCCTTTGAGCCTCATAACAATCCTGTACAGTACATACTACAAGTATTACTATTATCTCCATTCTGCGGATAAACTGAGGTTCAAGGTTAAGTAGTCACAGCTAGTAATTGTCAGAGGGCAGGATCTTAATCAAGTCTTCCTGACTTCGAGTACAGCACTCTAGTCACCAGAGCATGTTGCCTCTTAAACAGACTCAACTCACAGTATATCCTGCAATTGAGTCAAAGACTTGCAACTAAGCAAAGTAAGTTAGGCCTTTAGAAATAATTTATTAAGTGTAGTATTTTGCTTGATTAAAAATCCCTTGCCCTTAGACTGTTTTAAGAGGCCACATGTGGCCCTCTATATCCTCAAGTGTGGCCCTTTGACTAAATCTAAAGGTCACAGTACAAATCCATTTAATTTTTTCTGTAAAACTTGGATTCAGTCAAAAAGCCACATCCAAGGACCTAGAGGGCCACATGTGGCCGAGGCCACAGGTTCCCCACCCCTGGTCTGTGCCTTGATAACTTAAGATAGGTGAAAACAGTGATTCTTTTATTTTGATTTACAAAAGGGGGAGAAAAATTTTCTCTCAAAAGTAGAAGACCTTAGAAGTCCTCTAGGTAGGTCTGTAATCCATGCCTGAAAAGGAAGATCCTTTATACCATCTCCAAAGTACTTATGCAACCTCTAATTGAAGAGATCTAATAGTGAGAAGTCTACTCCTGAGGCAGCCCATTCTACTCTTGGGATAGTTTTAAGTGTTTGAAAGTTTTTCTTTACATCAAGTAGAAATCTACCTACAATTTCCCCTATTTGCTTCTAGTTTTGCCTTGGGACCAAGAACAATAATTCTGATCCCCCTCCACTGGATAATCTATGAAGTATTTCCAGACCACTCTTACTTCTCCCCCAAGACTTCTCTTCCCTACTTCTTTAAGACTATATTATTCTGGGGCGGCCAGGTAGCACAGCTAGTAAGAGCACCGGCTCCAGTGTTGGACTGACCTGGAGATCGAATCCTGGGCTCAGACACTTAGCACCCACCCAGAAACACCTGGCTGTGTAACCTTGAGCAAGTTACTTAACCCCGATTGCTTTAAAAAAAAAAAAAAGACTATATTATTTTACTGTGGATGTATTGCATTCACTTGTTCATTCTGTTTAAAGTGTCAGAAAATTCTTCCTGCAATCTAACGTAAATCCTTTATGCTATAATCTTCTTGTGTAAGTCATAGCAAAAGGGATATTAGTATCAGTTTTCCAAGAAGTTTTGAATACCTTTTATGTTATTTTATTTTTTTTTTAAAGCAATCGGGGTTAAGTAACTTGCTCAAGGTTACACGGCCAGTTATTTCTGGGTGTGGTACTGAGTATCTGAGCCCGGATTTGATCCAGGTCATCCCGACACTGGAGCCAGTGCTCTTACTCGATGAGCCACCTGGCCACCCCTTGACTACCTTTTATATAAGTATGAATCTTCTTAAGACATCCATTTTCTTCTCTGGTTTCTTTGAACACTCATTATATCTTCCTGCTACTCAAGTTCTACACTGATATCTCATGGTATGGCTGTAGCCCTGGGTTCCTGAGGCTATGACAAGTGTAGTAAAAATTCTGGAAAACCCTTCCAGGCTGCAAGGTTAACAGTACATACAGCATTAGCAGCAGGATGCTGCCCAAGGACCATCTGAGCCACATCCATGACCTGCAGTTTGGGTATTAGCTGATGCATTTTTTTTGGCAACAGTGTCTCATCAACAGCTTTCTATATCTTAGGACACTTGAGATCTGTGTCCATAAAGGAAAGACCCACACCAAGAAAATCACAGCTTTTTAAGTCAGTTCAATGTATTTACACCTAGTTCTCTTCCAACTGTCAGCCAGTTCTCCAAGGCAGAGAATCAGCAGAGCTCAGAAGTCTGGTAGAATGTGATGAGGAAGAGAAGGGAGTAGAAGGAGAAGGCTCCCTTGAGACTCATCTTCCAATAGGTACAAAAGCAAATAAGAAAACATCTAGCTCCCTAGACTTAAGGAAGATAAAAATAACCTTTGCCCCTTTAAAAATATCTGACCATTCCAGTGCCCGGGCCTTTTATGGCAAAGAAAGTTTGGCCTGGAAGAACTCATGGCAATTGGCCACCAATGCCAAAGCTGCTCGAGTATTTGTTTATACAATTTCTCTAATTCAGTAACTGAAGGGGAAAAAAATCTCACGTGTCCTCCAAAGCTCTGGCCTCCAAGACAAGGTTAACTTTTTCCTTTCCCTACCAGGACTCTAGGACTCTATTAACTGGTATGGAAAAAATGCCTGGAATCCCAGTAGTCAGATCTCTTCATCCTAGGCTTAGAATGAAGTATTCTTAGAGAAATGTCTAAAAAGTATTTAGCAGGTAAAGGTCGTCTGTGGATGGGCAGATAGCGATACCATCTTTGTTTAAGTCTTTCAATTGTTTGTAAACAACCCGAACTTTGAGGACTCTAAAAATAATTTCCCCTCTAAACTACTGACTTTGCATTAAGATTCATTCAGGGCTATGAACAGTTCATGTTAGAAACAGTTTCATCTAGCAGAAAGAACCTTGGTCTACAGAGTACTTCGATTTCAGTCCAAGTCCTATCAACACCTAATATAACACCAGGCAAATTAATTTGCTTAGTTCCCAGATACAAAATAGGGACAATACACTACTTAACATTCACAATGCTAGTGATAGCACCAAATGTTTTAATGTAGGTAATGCTCTTTGTAACCAAAAAGAATTATAAATATGTGAGTTATTATTCTTTAGGCTAATCTCTTCCCTCAACTGTTCTCATAAATGGTTTCCAAGACCATCATCATCCTTTTCACCTTTCTCCACACATGCTATAATCTATCACCTCTTAAAGTGTGGTGTCCATATTTTTTTTTATTTTTTTTGCTTTTTAGAGGGGGGAGGGCAGGGCAATTGGGGTTACATGACTTGCCCAAGGTCACGTGGCTAATAAGTATTAACGGTCTGAGGTCAGATTTGAACTCAGGTCCTCCTGATTCCAGGGCTGGTGCTCTATTCACTGCATCACCTAGCCACCCCTGGTGTCCATAATTGAACATAATACTACAGATGTCTGTCTGTCTAGTGCATAGTACAAGACTATTAATTCCCTATTAGCTTTTAAAAAACACTCATGTATGACTTATCTTAGTGTAATGAACAGCACAATGAAGCTTGATAAAAGAAATAGTTGGTTATATTTTGCTCTTTTCAGAAAGGTCTAATGTACTTAATATTTACATCTCATATTAAAGTCCAAATTGGACTGTTAATGATCAAGCTATCATTTTTAATGACATCACATTGACAAAGCACAGTAAAGTAAAAACCTTGAATTGTTATTAAAAAGCATACAAATTCAATTAAACTTTTGGGCATTTTTACTTATGTGGAGGAGTCAAAGAGACCTGCAATTCATTCCTACTCATGGCTGTTTAATAAGGTTTCTCTAACAATAGGCAAAATTAGAATCTGGGCAAATAATTTCAATCCAGGCTTCTGATTGACTTATTTCATGCTGAAGGTGATGCTGAAACCAAGTTTAAACAATTATTAAGCCAATCCTCAAAACCCCCCAAAAGATATAGTTACCAACCTTAGTAAAATCAGCTGGACACCAGCTCACAGATGTGACCTCTTGAGAATGACCCAGAAGCAAAGTAGGAGGACACCAAGGCTCAGAGATCTATTCTCCCACAAAAAAAGAAAACAAAGTTAAAATAGCAATAAAGTAGCCTTATTTTTAAAAGCCTGAGGCTACTACTGATTATACAGGTGTTTAAGACTTTGAAACGTCCAATATTTTCCCCTGGACGATATTAGATGAAAACACACGAGCCTGATAGGCTGATTGCAATGCTCCAGGAAAAAAAAATCCTGTTTATTATAGTGAAATTAATTATTTCTCTTCTTGATCTGGACTGAAGATATGGTCTGAGCCCATAACCTAGGAGAGAAAGATTTCACATTAAACCAATTCTTCCAGGATGGATATCACACTCTCCACATTTTCAGTAAAGTTCATGGGCAGAATTAGCTTGCTTTTAGCTAATGAACTTTCCAGGCTGGTCAAGAGTTTTAACTGTTTAGTTGGAAAATTCAGAGGATCAATCTAGTCTCCATCCTGCATAGGCTAGATATTCTGGGTTCTCTAGTCAGTTACTTTTAGGACCATAAAATTAACTGTGAATCTTTAAAGTGCTTGAAACATGCTGCTCAGGCTCTGAAAACAAAGTCACTATGAGCTTACAAGGCCAATATGATGATTTTTATCATAGCCAAAATAAATTTGGTTATTTAATCTTATGAGGTAGAAACTAGGGATTTTATGCTGTATCCTGGATTCCTTTTAGTCAAGTAGAAATGTCTTCAATAAAACCCATTCTAGCTAATTTTCTTATTCAAATTTTAATACATTCAAGGATGTGTCATCTTTGCAATTCTCAGTGTGATTTTTAAAGGTGGGTCATGTTGTATGATGCTATTTCTATGACTAAGAGATTCACTTTCCTTCACTGAATGTTACTAGTAATATGCTTTCACAATAGCTTCTTTCACTGACTCACACAATAGCTGTCAATTGTTTCTTTATCACAAGTCACGAGAATTAATCAGTAGAGAAGATTATATACAACTTCATATCACTATTATTAGCACATGAATTTAGAAAGTGACTAGGAAGAAGGCTGGTAGCAGACACAGGGATAAAGAGGTTGAGATTCTTATTTTCCTGAGGAACTAAATCATGGCTCATTTTCATGAAAAAAGTGAAGGCAACATTGAAAGGAATTAGTGATAAGGACTAAGTGAATTTAATAGATTCCCTCAGCTTGTGGGTTTTATTGAAGACATTTCTACTTGACCAAAAGGAATCCAGGATACAGCATAAAATCCCTAGTTTCCACCTCATAAGATTAAATAATCAAATTTACTTTGGCTATGATAAAAATCATCAAATTGGCCTAGCACCTTGAGTTGAAAGGTTATCCAACTCAGTTTTTTGGTGGAACCTGGTGAGTTTCAATAAATTTACTCCTTTCCATATGTACTTACTCAATGAATCAAAAAATAAAAGAATGTAGTCCACTGCCTTAGTGGGTTACTTAATATCTGTTATGGTTAAAGTGAGCCACCACCCATAAGAAACACCCTCATAGTCAAAGTCTGTAATGCTATGGAAACAACAACGCCAGTCCCTTCAGATGGTTTGTTTAAAGTGTTTGGATAAATACCTCTTAGTGTAAACTCTTTCTTACTAGGGCTCAGGACTATGATAAAGCCATGCTTAACAGAAGGATGATCAAGGGATAAAGTTGGTATTTAAAGAAAGCAATCCAAAACCAAATCAGACTGTTTTAACAACTTAGAGTTCTGGACCACTGGGTTTGAAAAAAGACTGACAAATATTTATAGTCTTGAACAGCAAGTGATCTATCACTTTAGATGTTTTAATGTTAGAGTGCAGGCTTGAAAACTATTTCACTTGAGGATCAACTTTCTCTGATGAAAACATAGGTCTCTTTTTTGTTAACAGTATTATCGTATTTATGCATTATTGTGTAATCATTTTATGCATTATACTTTGATTCCAAGTTGAAAGTGGAAGCATTTTGAGGTACAAGTTTATTCTTACCTATTTTGGGGACAAGCAAGAGGCTAGCAGGAAATGCAGAGGGTTCTCCCTCATCAGTTCTGATTAATACAAATATAAGAACCTCCATACAAGACATGAAGGATTCAAAATTTCAAACCCCTAAGAAGTACTCAGCTGACTCCAGAAGTTCTTACTCTCAACTCTTATCTGTAACCCTTATCAAATTGTTTTTCACATGAGGGCGAAATAAGATCAGTATCTTTCCCTACAGAATCTCCTTATTCTGTCCAATTGGAAACAAGACTAATCTTTATTCCTGCCATGAGATCATTTACACTTCCTAAAGTGTCAGGCTCAAAGTTTCGCCATTCGGTGGCACTCAGAGATAGTGCCAAAACCATTTATTTATAGCCACCTCTATACTATTCAATGGCTAACTAAGAAAAGAATCAGGAGGGAGCAAAATAAATTAGAAAAAACTATCACTAAAACCGTCACATTAAATACACAACAAAACCTAGCCTGAATAAGAGTATCATAAAGACTTTCTACCTAGAGCACATTTTCTCTTTTGCTAATTTTTACAAAGTAACCAAAGAGTTAAAGTTCAATTTGGTTCCTAGGATTTAAAACTTCTTTCATTTCTATGTGTCCTCCAAGTCTTAATGAGGGCACTGAAAGCTTATGAGAATGTTGATTTCTAGAACATTCAAACAGGATGACAACTTAATGCCCTGGATATCCATTTAGACTAAGATTGTTTTTGGCCTTGAAAACATCTCCTTTCTTTTTTCACAATGGATAAGAGAAACTGAACCACCCAACCAGGCAGGTTCAATTTTAGGAACAGCAGCAATCTTGCCAGAGTCTCAAATATCAGAGGCTCACACTGAATTATGTGTGGACCGGCGGGAAAGTATATCACCCAAACCATGTCACTCAACACTGACATGAGACCCAGCCATGAAAATCAGAACAGGTCACACATGTGCAATGGCCTGAAAATGGGTTACAAGAAACCCAGTCAAATAATTTTGTCATTATTCTTATATGGAAGGGAGAAGTCCCCTGAACACCCACAGAAGAGGGGAAAAAAAAAGACTCTTAATATGCATATGGTGGGGGGAAGGTAGACTTTTCAAAAACTACTAAGAAATGTCTGCAAAAAATTATACTATAAATAAATCCCTTAGTGAGGTTGGGTGTCAGAACAAGGAAAAGTGAAATGGGAAAAGGAATGCAGGTAATAGTGAAGGAAAAATGAATGGGGAAAAAACAAATAAACGATAAGAAAGTAAGGGAGCCTAAACCTGAGTCAGAAATACAATCTCAAAAAAAAAAAAGTAGTCACTTAACTAACATTTACTTGTCAATTAGAGAATCAGTTGATATTGTGAAGAACATGATTGGTAAAACTCAGGATCCAAAGTCAAATGAATTTTAGAAAGTAGTGGTGGGATAAAAGGAGAGTTCTGAAGCATAGGCTACACATTAACACAGATCTGATAAAAATTTTCTGACAAAAGCATTACGCTACGGAGACACTGAACCCAGGGGTTAGGGTGGAAAATTTCCTTTATTCAGGCAAAAGAAAGATAATTACATAAGTAAAAAGCAATTAATATATCAGAAAGAAATTGAGACTTTACTTTTCTAGCTTTCAATTAAGAACATACAACACACAACTTTGTTAAACAGAGAGAACAGAAAGTGCAACATTCTTTCAGTGAAGCATTATCAGCATCTTGTGGACACTTAGAATACTGCTATAGGCTTCTAAAAAAGTTGTTTTTACAATTACAGATACATAAAAATTGTTACCTGTTGATCAAGAGCACCCCTGAACCCCAAAACCAACAAATAAAATTAATCAGAGAGTTAGATTCAGCAGAGGTCTTAAGTTTTTTACTTCTGTCATCTTTAGGAAGCAATAAAGCCACCCCAGCTCTATCTTGGGAAGGAGAGAGAATTGATGGGATTTGGATTTATAAGACCCAGGAGAGGCTCTGAAGATGAGATTTAGACCCTGTGACTTTCTGTCACTGCTTAGATAACTTATTTTTCACTAATTTCCTATTAATACTTGGGAAATGATGTAGAAACCTCATAGTGCACTTAATTTTCAGATTTTAGAAAGCCTATTAGTATTTCTCCATCTCTGAGCTCCCAAAGTATTGCTGTAACCAATTTTCACCCCTTGTCCCCATTTTTCCTCTCCCTAGACACTCCTCAAATAACAAGCAAATGCTTCTCATTAAATGACATTCATACTTTTTTTTCCATAGAGTTCTAAATGGTGGCAAGTTTCTCAGCTGCCAAAAAGTTTTACACATAATAAACTAAAAAGCAGAAAAACAGGGCTCAAGAAATTAAGCTTAGCAGGGGTGTTGAATTTTTTTAAATCAAGAAAAACCATGATATTTCATTAGGGTAATTGTGTACTGATAATGAAAGAATAGCCACAGGGTCTGGGACTTGTAGGAACTTTCTAATGCCCACTTGGGGGAAAAGTTACTAATGAGTAGGGAAGGGAAGAATATTACCAGGAATCCTAGTCATGGTATAGAGATTAATAGTTCCATATAGAAGACACAAGAGGCAGCATGTTTTTGTCAGAAGAAGAGGAAAAATAATCAATATTCTACTCACCTTCCTTTCCTGAACTCCTAAATTCCTGAGCAACCTGATCATAGTTCAGGAAGGGACTTCTTTTGACTTTTTTTTTGAGGGCAATTGGGGTTAAGTGACTTGCCCAAGGTCACACAGCTCATTTTTGTGTTAAGTGTCTGAGGCCGGATCCGAACCCAGGTCCTCCTGACTCCAGGGCCAGTACTCTATTCACTGCGCCACCTAGCCACCCCAAGGAACTTCTTTTGAAAAATTCCTAGTACAAGAGTTGTATGTTTTATAACATATACAAGTTTTTAAAAACCAATGATGACAAAGCTACTGATTGGGGCAAGAAGCAGGTTTTGATGAATATCTGGCATGGGAAATATTGCTTAACATTATAGGATCACTACCAAATTCACACCATCTCTAGTAAAGAAAGAAGGTGGCAACAGTATTCTAGTGTTACATGTGCAGGGAAGTTTGGTCACTCACCTTCCAGATGTAGGCAGACTCGTCACTTGAGCCACTGATCAGAAACTGATCATCTGGGCTAATGCTGGATTTGACATAAAAGGTTGAATTCTGGTGCCCACTGAAGATGGCCACTGTCAAAGGAAGAAGAAAAAATGCCAGCTTTTGTTATTCTGAGGGCTCAACTAAAGATGTATGACTTTTCTACAGCATCTCCCTCTTCTCACCCGGCAGCTGGCAGTATAGTAGACAAGAGTCCTAAGCTTGGGGTCAGGAAGACCTGAGTTCAAATCCCACCTCAGACATTTAGTGGCTTGTGACCCTGGGCAAGTTACAACTTCTCTTTGCCTCAGTCTCTTCAACTGTAAAATGGGGATTAATAATAGAACCTATCTCATAAGGTATTTAGCCCAGTTTCTAGCAAAGAAGCTTAATAAATGATTATTCTCCCATTAGCTCACTTTACTTCTAAAAGAAAAAAGGTAGTACATATCAGATAGGGGGGAATATGAATACATTAATATTATCAAACCAGTACAAATAATTTCAAACTGTCCAATTCTTTGTGACCCCAGAAGGGGGTTTTCTTGGCAAAGACACTGTAGTGGTTTGCGATTTTCTCTTCCAGCTCATTTTCCAGATGAGGAAACTGAGGCAAGTTGGGGTAAGTGACTTGCCCAAGGTCACACAGCTATTTTAATAAGTGTCTGAGGTTGGATTTCAACTAAGGAAGAGGAGTCTTCTTGACTTGGTCCAGCACTCTATCTACTGTGCCACCTAGCTTCCCTGAAGCTGATCAGAGAAACAGGCATTATACTGATCTCAGTTCTGATACCTTTCTGAGCATGGTATGGAAAACTGTAATATGTACTTAACTAATAAGGAAGCAGGTCTTTTTAATGTAACATTAGACATCTTCTAGATGAACAACATTCCTTTTTAGTAAAAAGGATCATGTGAATTCTGGTTATGGTTAATCTCACCTGATATGACAAATTTTTGATTTATGCAACTCCTTCAGATAGCTCAGATGCCCAACAAGTCAGTGGTTAGTTGGGGGTAGGACCAGATAAAGGTACAAAATGGTATATTCAAATCATAACAGCAAAACAAAGCTGGGCCCAGTCTTCGGATAATCAACTTTCCAGTATTCAGGCAAATCACATTACTCAATTTTAGCACAATGTACTTGAGGGGTTCTACTGGAGAAGGATAGATCATAAGACTTCTGACAGTAAATTAACTATGAAAAAGCTCTTTCAGTTATTAGAGGGGAATTTAACAGGTTGGGTAGGCAAAATCATGCACTAAGTTCTCAGCAGGGAGAATGAAGTTCAAAACTACCTTGCAAGAATTCAAGAGATTCCCCCCTCCCCACTTTGGGAAGAATAAAGCTTAGTCTTATACCTTCATTTTTCTAGATGAAAATTAAGCAGGATATAAATTAATTCAGGGAGATTTTACATGTCTGCACACATATACTATTCTAAAAATCTTCATTTTTTTTAAAGAACAGATATCTTTGGGATTAATATATTACTGTGATAGACCACAGAAAAGCTGGTTCCCTTGCTCTGACTATAACCTTAAAATTGGAATTGTTACTCTCTTCCTTAACGTTCTACCCTAAAACTGTGACTGTCAAACTAGACTGGACTTTCCAGCAAACCCATAAGTGTTTACTGCCCTCTGCTGGTTTCATGGTAAAATTGATGTGATCACATTATTTGTTTCATTCTGAATGGAAGGCTTAAATTTAATCTTTGCTTATTTGGGTTCTGAAAGTACTTTTGAGGCTATCATTATTCATCAGCTAGAATTACACAGTATTGTAGATAAAGAGGTTATACCCAGTAGATATTGACCTCAGGACATGCCCTGAAGGGTTCACAGATATTTAAAAGAACAGAAAAAAAAAATTTCAACTGATATATACTATCAGAATTTCCTTCCCTCTCCTTGTCATTGCCAAAACCTGGCTGTCCCCTGATGACATTTATTTTGCTTTGAAATAATTTTCAGTGTAGTCTGGACTTTCACATTTCCCCTCTCTATCATATCCATCACCTTACTTATTACTGAGATCATGAACTCCTACAACTTCCTACACCTAAGAATTTCTCTGTATCTCTACTTATCTCTCCTCTTTAGCTGTCACTTTTACCTCCCTCCTTC
>NW_027187251.1:1297053-1316984 GCF_028583685.1 Petaurus breviceps papuanus
TGATCCCTAAAATGCCAGAATTCTCTCCCTGAGTCCCTTTTCTCTACAGGTATTCTCTTAGCAAGTTCATTCATTTTCATGGTTTCAAGAATATCATCTTTTATATGGCTGTCACAAATTTGCATCTTTTCACTTCTTTCTCCCAAGCTCCAGGGCTACTTCAACTGTCTGCTGAGCTTTGTCACCTGAACAATCTATCAGCATTTGAAATCCAGTCTATCTATATTAGAAGTTATCTTTCTCCAAACAAAACAAAACCTATCTCAATCTCCTGGATTTCCCTATTTCTATTAACAACACTAGCATCCTTTTATTTATAAAGGCTATAATCAACTTTGGACTCCTGCTTCACCCTCCTATCTAATCAGTCACTAATAGGAGCTTAGAGGTATAACCCAACCCATACCCCCTCCCCAACCCACCTTGGATATTTCTGACAAGCAATTATCTGCTTTCCACTTGAAGACCTTCAGTGAGAAGGGACCTATTAACCTCTTCAGAAAGCTTAATTCACTTTTGGAAAGTTCTAACTTTGATGAAATTTTTCCTTATCTCAAATCTAAATCTGCTTCTCTACACTCTTCAATCACTCCTAATAAATCACTCTGTGGGCAATCCTGAACTCTTTCCCCAACGAGTTCCTTATAACTGAGAGCAGTAATGTCCCTACTTAATTTTCTGTTCTCTAGCTAAATATCTGGAGTTCTTCCAACTGCCATATAGACCTTACTTCTAAGTCTTTTTCATATCTATTTCTAGATTCTCCTTTGCCATGGCCAAAACTCTAGTTCAGGTTCTCATTACTTTCAACTCTGGGAATAGATCATTAAGGAGTCTCCCCACCTTTAATCTCCCTCCTTAATCCATTTTATACACTGTAGCCAGGGGAATTTTCTTAAAAGTATACTTACTACTGAATAAGCTCCAAAGCCCCTAGGCATAGCATTAAAGGTCTTCTATGATCTAAATAAACTACTCTTTTGACCTTAGCTCCCCTTACTCCTTTTTCATGTTAGCCAAAGTAGGCTTCCTAACTGTTCCTCATCATTACACCATTAGTTCTTGCCTCTGCTTCATTTCCTCTACCTTTCTATACCCCTCCTCCCATCTCCTCCTGTTTAAATCCCACTTATCTCCTTGAAGGGGTAGTTTACATGCTACCTCCTCTTCATAGCCTTCTTTGACTCTTTCAGTTAGGATTGTGCATTTACAACATATGACCATAACATAAGATATATTCCTAATACACTTTAAGCTTAAGATCAAGGGTCATATATTATTCATCTCTATATTCTCCACAGGACCAGGACAGTTCACTATACTTTATTAGATACCCAAGAAATTTGTGAATGAAAAATCAGATGTTTGGGTATCATTTAGACTTCCTAAGGAATAAATTTCATTTTCTTGTATAAGTAAGATCATAAACATTCAAATTATTTCAGGAGCCCAGAAAAGAGTAAATGAAATATTAGGACTAAATCTAAGGATAGGATACAATATAAATGGTAGAGATGCTAAATGGTGAAGACACTAAATGAACTTTCTAGGTTATTTTATTACCTTACAGACCATTATGTACAATGCAAATAAGTCTTAAATATTTGATTTAAAAAAATTAAAGTCAAATGGGTATATTTGTTAAAAAAAAGATTCTGAAAAGTCTAAATGTTTCTAAATGAAGCTAAATTAGCAGCTGACTTTGAACAAAACTGTCTTCAACTTCCTGACAGTCATTTCAATGACATCGCTGTCTTACCTGGAGAAGTCTTTAATCCTGTCATATTGAACACATAGATGTTATCATCTGTGCAGTTAGCAAACAGAGAAGAGCCGGTAGAGTCCAAAATTAAACTTGAATATCCTGAAGAAAGAAGATTTCCATCAGCAAGCCACCGGTAAGAGTGGGCAGCACTAGCAGTAGTTTAGTGATAAAAATGGATCACAGCTAGGAATAGACCATACCAAAATAATGATTCGATTTCTCCTTCTTCCAGGACAGAGAATCTTTTCTTTAACATGGAGAGAAAGATCTTCAAATCCCAGAAATTTCTAGGTATTAGTCTTTTATGCTCCGAAAAAACTAAACAACAACCCAGTAACCCCAGAGTATATAAACCAACTATTCCCAAGGGCAACTCTCTCATTTATAGAACTAAAAAAGTACTTGGTTACGTGACATGTTCATTTTTTTAAAGTTCTGAGACAAACTTGAAACCCTCCTGATTCCCTTGAGGTCATGTTGCCCAAGCAAAGGCTTACTTACCTAGCTTTCGTGTGCTGCTACCTGGGTATGGGAAGGATTTGCAAGCCAGAGGCTCCTGTCGAAAGGTAGTATAATTCTTGCGCAAATCCCATACTTTGACCACACTGAAAGCCAAGATAGAGGATAGGCGATCTTTAGAACAGTTTCTTCCCCTCTCCAATTTGCTTCCCACCTACTAAGTTTGGGATGACTTTTGGCAGAACTCTTCTGGCACCTCCACCAGGTATACTGAAGGATTCTCATTGAGAAATATTGAATGGAAGTTTATATAGATAGCTGAGTGTGAAACTTTGTTTGACAAAAGGGAAACAGATGTGATTTGACCAAATCATAGCAGTTACCCTGAAGTTTACGTGAAGGGAAAGGAAAAGGAAGAAGGTTGCTCTTGATAATACTTATCCCATTGTTTTCAGAAAGTACTTTCCAAGCCTATGATACTCAGCATATATCCTTCAACACTGGTAAATGGAGTGATAGCTAAGGCTATTTCTTTTAAGATCTTAAACAATAATTTAAATAACTGAGACTAGCTGTGCCTTGAAACATCTGGATAACATAAGAAATTAAGTGTCTTAATATTCCACTTCAAATAAACTGACAATTTGAAAATAAAGTATTAGGGTTAGTACATAGTTCCTCTGTACAAAAACAGACTAAGAAATAGCAGTCAACTAAATATAACTAACAAATGAAGTAAATTTTTCTTTAATACCCAGAACTTCAGTCTCTAGAAAGATGCCAACTTCAAGAGGACAGAAAGTCAACATTCCACAAACTGAACAAATGTTAACTTCTGTACTAGGTACTATGGATAATAAGGCAACGAGAAAAATCATAGCTCCTCTTTTCAAACACCTTATGCAGAAACATGAAGCAAATACACATCCATGAAGCAATATTATTTTTTACCTTTTTCTCTTTCCAACAGAGTAATGTATCAATAGTTACTAGCAAATCCAAGCAGACTGATTCCTTTAGCAATTCAGAAAGAGGCAAAAGAATTATGGTGAACACTTTTGATCCTTTACTCCTACTCAGTGCTTCTATGGCATAGCAGAAACCCTTGTTTCTCAAGGTTATGCCTCCAGAGCATAAGGCCTAGAAGTTCATAACAATATGGGAAAAGCTTTATATAACAAAGACTATAGATGGTGTCCAAGGACTAGCCTAGTTCCATGCAAAGCGGCTCATCATCAAGCTGGCCAATAAATTCACAAGGATGGCTTATGAAGTCATTAAAATGATTAGGATCTGCATCAGGGGATTGAATATACACATCAACAAAATCACAGATCCTTGAAATATACATACCTAAAAGATACTGAGACTTTATCGTTAGGTTGGAAAAGCAGCCAGCTCTTGTTAGGGCTCCAATCAAAAATGTTAAAAAAAATTCTGAAATAACTAGTTTTCTTATTCCAGGTCACACAGAGGTTGTATTCTTAAACCCAGAGAGATAGATGTCTAATCCTCAAACACTAAGAACTCTGGCAGTTAAAATAAGGATAGATTTATTGTAGCAGAGAATTAAAAATACTAGTCCTGAGAGTCATAAGACCTGGCTAAATTTCAGTTCTGACTTTAATATTCACAAGCTATGCAACCAGGGCCTCTATGAAGCCAATTCCTCATATATAAAACAGAGATAAAAATACTTCTATGATCTAACTCACAGGTCTGGTATGAGAAAAGTATTTTGTAAATCTTAAAGGATCCGTAATTATGTGAACTATTTTCTCTCTTGTTGTCAGGGTAGAAGAGACCTAACTGGATTGATTTACTGGTGTCCTGGTTTCAGTTAGGCTAGTCATCCTATCAGAGGATACATGCTGAACTGTAATGGCACTAAGTTGTTTCCCTATCATACTTCCATCAAAGAGGTTTATTCAAAGGTAGTACTAGCCATACTCTTACCCATCCACAGCTCCTGCAGACACAAGTGTATGCTCATCCTGAAACAAGACCACTGTTACACTCTGTTGGAAGTCCTAACAAGACAAGGAGAAAGAAAAAAAAGAAGTCAATTTCTTCTGATTCTGATGCTGACAGCATTAATGACTTCATTAACTATCTTCACCTTACCTAGCTTTCTAATTCCCATCTTCTTTCCTTGACAGATAGAATAGAGAAATGGTTTCTAGTCTATACCTTATCTATGATATAGTGTCTTGATATCAAGTATGCTAGAAATTGCTCTTCTCTATAATATATTCTTGAAATCTACCCCAAATGTTCATATGGATTATTTGTGCCCAACCCTATAGAACACTCCACACTTGGTCTGATCAGCCAGTCGGACACAATGGAACTTGACTCCAACATAGTGCTATCATTTTGGTCCTCTTTGAGAACAAAAGATGACAGCTACCAACCAGCCAACAATTAGAAAAGAAAGGGATCAAAGTGTTATTTTTAAAAAGGAAAGAAATACGCAATATGCCTCATATGTAATCTTGAAATGTAAGTGGCTAGAAAGTAGGAACCATAGTCAGGACAGAACCTTAACACTTAGGTGCTCAGAAAAACATCAGTTCAGGACCCCAATTCTGACCCTTATCACCTCTTACACAGATGATCAGCCTCCAATTTGGTTTCCTTGTCTTCAGTCTCTCCCCTCTCCAATCCATTCTCAAATTGTTGTCAAAAATAACCTTCCTAAGGCACTGATCCAACTATGAAACCCCCTTCTCAAAAACCTTCACTAGTTCCTAAATACTTCTCAAATACAAACTAGTCAGCCTGGCATTAAGGACCTGGCACAAAGTAGCTCAAGTCTATCTTTCTTTCCCTTTGTTTCATACCACACCCTTTGATATACTATACATTCTATTACCCAACTTCACAGTCCATCTCTTTGTCTCTGTATGTTTGCACAAATATGGCCTCATGCCTGGGACATACTCCATTTTCACCTCTCCCTTTCAGAATCCTTCTCTCCATTCAAATCTCAGCTAAAGTGCCACCTCCTCCATGAAGTCTTATAGATTGCCCATTTATTAGTTATTTCTTCAGTCTTAAATACCTTGTCTTTACTTATCTGTATACATATTATCTTCCCAGGAAAATAAACACTCTTTGAGCACAAAGCCTATCTTTTGTATTCACAATATCTAGCACACCTATGGTAGGTGCTTAGTACAAGTCTACTCAAATCCATGGCAGTGATAACTGAATAAAATCCTACTTAATTCCAGGTCACCAGGAGTAGAAACAGGACCTCTGTGTAGCTCCAGCTCCCACCACCTTCAATTCATGTAAAAGGGGACTCTAAACAAACTTTGGAGCTACAGAACCCACAAAATGACAGAGAAGCTAACCACCCGCTGAGGACAGCCTGGCAGGCTGGCAGGAATCGGCCAATGGATAGATGCAGTGCTCTGGGAGGCAAGCCCAGCCCCACCCCGAGGTTTTAGCCCCAGGGCGGGCCTGACCAATCACCAGCTGGAGGGACTCCAGATCACCAGCAGCTGTGGCTATCCAGAATTATCAACACATAGATGCTAAGGACAAAATGAGGTCAGTACAGTGTGGATTTTAGGACCCAGTATTTGGGAGTGCATCAGCTGGGGGGGGGGGGGAGGAAAAGCCACTGAGGGCTGTGGTGCCACATGGCAGCTTCAGCTCCTGGCCTGCAGAGTGTATGGGGACCAAGTGACCAGTCTGAGGGATAATCGCTCTTGCTTTAACCTGCTTGGACCTGGATTGCAATCTAGGGTGGAGGTCCTGGGGTGTGTGTCCAGCTTGCCAGAGCGTGTGCAGGCTTCAGACAGGGCACCCAACTAATACCTCCGGCAGCTGAGAAAACCCCAGTGTTTGGAACAAAGCTCCCCCATCTGGTGGCAGAGTCCTACTGTGGCAAAAAGCCCAAAAGTCAAGTAATTGAGTGGCAAAATGACCAGGCAAAGGAAGCAAACCAAGCAAAGCAATCCAACATTAGACTCCTATTTTGGGTATAAAAAGGATCAAAGGATGGAACAGGAGGAAGACAGTTAAGTCAGAACTCTTGCACCAAAAGCTTCCAAGAAAAATACAAGCTAGTTACAGGCCATAGAGGACCTTAAGAAGTAGATAAGAGAAGTGGAGGAAAAATTGGGAAGAGAAATGAGAATGATGCAAGAAAATTATGAAATGAGAGTCAACAGCCTGACTGAGGAAAATAACACCTTAAAAATGGACTTACTCAAATGGCACAAGAGGCTCAAAAAGGCAATGAGGAGGAGAATGCCTTAAAAAGTCGAATTTGCCAGATGGAAAAAGAATCTTAAAAGCTCACTGAGAAGAATCATTCCTTCAGAATTAGACTGGAGCAAATGGAAGCTAATGACTTTATGAGAAATCAAGATGCTTTTAAACAGATCCAAACTAATGAAAGAATAGAAGGCAATGTGAAATATCTCATGGGAAAAACCGCTGACCTGGAAAATAGATCCAGGAGAAATAATTTAAAAATTATTGGACTACCTGAAAGCCATGATCAAAATAAGAACCTAGAAATCATCCTCCAGGAAATTCTCAAAGAAAACTGCCCTGATGTTTTAGAACCAGAGGGCAAAATAGAGGTTGAAAGAAACCACCGATCACCTCCTGAAAAAGTTCCCAAAAAGAAAACTCCTAGAATATTATAGCCAGGTTCTGGAATTCCCAGATCAAGGAGAGAATATTACAAGCAGCCAGGAAGAAACAATTTGAATATTGTGGAAACATAGTCAGGATAACCCAGGATCTGGCAGCTTCTACACTGAAGGATCAAAGGGCTTGGAATGTGATATTCCGGAGGTCAAAGGAGCTGAGATTAAAACCAAGAGTCACCTACTCGGCAAAACTGAGTATCATGTTTCAGGGGAAAATATGGTCATTCAGTGGAATAGAGGACTTTCAAGCATTCTTGATGAAAAAACCAGAGTTGAATAGAAAATTTGACATTCAGATACAAGAAGCAAGAGAAGCATGAGAAGGTAAACAGGGAAAAGAAATCATAAGGAACTTATTAAAGTTGAACTACTTATATTCCTACATGGAAAAATGATAATTGTAACTGATGAAACTTTTCTCAGTATGAAAATAGTTGAAGGGAAAATATATATATATATACATATGTCTATTTATGAAGGTATATGGACATATGAATACATGTGAATGTGTATAATATGTTTACAGGTATACATAGAGGGCACAGGACCAATTTAATAGGAAGGGATGATACCTAAAAGGTGAAATTAAGAGGTGAGCGAGGAATATAATGAGAGGAGATGGGGAGAGACAGAATGGGGTAAACTATCTCATATAGAAGAGACAAAGGAAAATGGCTACAATGGAGGGGAAGAACAAGAAGGCAAAAGGGAATGGGTCAACCTTATTCTCATTGAATTTGGCTCGGGGAGGGAATGACACACACACTAAATAGGGTATCTCACCCTACAAAAGAGTAGGGGGGAAGGGGATGAGAAGGGGAATGATGGAAGGGAGGGCAGGCTGGGGGGGGAGGGAAGTTGGAAGAACTTTTTTTTTTAAAGCAATTGGGGTTAAGTAACTTGCTCAAGGTTACATGGCTAGTTATTTCTGGGTGTGGTGCTAAGTATCTGAGCCCAGATTTGATCTCCAGGTCATCCCAACACTGGAGCTGGTGCTCTTACTTGCTGAGCCACCTGGCCGTCCCAGAAGCACTCACTTTTGAAAAGGGATGGATCAAAGTAGAGAATAGAATAAGTGGGTGGTGGGATAGGAGGGAGGATATGAGGAGGGAGAGTCAGTTTTTTACAATATATTTACTATGGTAATGTTTTGCATTAGCTACACATGTACAACCTATACTGAATTGCTTATCTTCCCAGTAAGGGTGGGTGACAAGGGAGGAAGGGAATAAATCTGGAATTCAAAGTTTTAAAAGCAAATGTTTAAAAATATGTGTATAAATCTATATATGCACACACACTATTATTAATACTATTTTACATGTAATTGGGAAATAAGTTATACAGGCACTAGGGCATAGAGATCCACCATGCCCTAATGGAAAAGTCGAAGGGGGTATGGGAGAAGATATGGGAGAGAGCAGATGGGAGAGAGGGGATAGCCTGTGGGACTGCTATTTTGGGGTGGTAGGGGAAAAACGGGGAGAAAATTTGTAACTCAAAATCTGGCGGAAATGAATGATGTAAATCAGAAGTTAATAAAGCATTTGGAAAAAAAAAATTCCAGGTCACCACTGTAAGCCTAGGTAACAATTCCTTGCATAGAAATCTTTAGAAGCTACCACAGAAGGAGCAAGTCCTCTTGAAATCTGCTTCTTCTTGGACTTCAGTGGGGTTGGTTTGTCCGAAGTGTTGTGTGCTCCACTGATCTGATTCACTTGTCTATAAAATCCATCTGAAAAATATTCCAGTAAATTTCATTTAAGTTTTATGATATTTGATCTCATGTTGAGTCTTAAAAATGAAAAGAATGAAAATGTCATAGAAAGGGTTTGGATTCCTTCTGAATTTATCTGTGATTAGGTAATAAAAATTAGTGCTAGAAATAGCTATACTACATTTAGTGAAGTGTTTTTAGTGTACTAAAGAAAAAAAAGTAAATAGCACATGATAGAATCAATAAAAGTCACTGTCTAGGTGCAAAATAACAGAAAAATGCTATTACATAGCTTTCTAATTAATAGGATTACAAAGTAATTTGACCTTGCATTTAATCTAAATCTCTAAAAGCAAGTTATTTAAATTAAAATTAAGGCAACTTTCACTTTTTTCATCCTAGTTTATAACTTTAATTACATCCTTTGCTATAGTTTGCAAATTAATTTGCTTGTAAAAAATAATGTGTTCTAATGATAGTGATTGTTTTTACATCTGTCATTTCTGGATATACCTCTTACCCTACAAGCCTTCCTATGTAACAAAGAAAAGCAATTAAAAAAAATCAACAGTGACCACATATGATAATGTATGCAATATTTTGAACCTGTAGTCCCTTAAAACTTAGATCTGAAGGAAATCTAAAAATTTTAACAGGTGATGCTCCCAATGATTATTAGAGATCTGTAAACAGTTGTGTGAACACACATTCCCCCTAGTGGTCATTAGAAAAGATCATTTTACATTTCATTCCAGATACTGTAGTAAGAGTAAAGAAAGAGTTCCCATATTTGCCAAGTTAAAACAGAATTGCTAACCTTTCTTATTGCACCTAGTATCCCAGACCATAATGTTGCCATCTCTTCCACCAGTACAAAAGACAGCTGCAAAAAAAATGGAGTCACTGTTTAAGAAATCACACACACACCTTCCACTAGATGCAAGGCCCTTAAAGTCAGAGGCTATTACACTCTTCCACATGAATTCCCAATGACCAGCGTAATGCCTAGTACTTAGTAGACATTTAATAAGTGCTTGCTGGTCAACTGACTTATATGTGTATGCATATACACATACATACACACATACATGGAGTCGATTCTTTATTATCCAAGGAAATCACAGAATTTATAATTGGAAAGGAATCTTCATCACAGAATCTCCTTTGGAAGGGAAATCACCAGTCACCTAGTTCAACCCTTGTACTCTTGACTGAGGCCAAAAGAGGTTGCTAAGTGCTTTGCCTACAGTTCCACAGCAGAGTTCAGATTCAAATCTAGTTCTCTTGACTCTAAGCCTGTTTAGCTCCAGACTTGTTTTCCTTGGCTATGGCACAGACTTGTGATCCAGATTGGTACTCAGACAATGCAAGAGAATAAATAATCCCAAAATGTAAGCTGTTGACTAAAAGTGTTGACCCAGTAGTTCTTTCCACCCCCCAAACAAAAATTATCAACAAAACACCTTAAAGGAAACAAGGCTTTAGGCATGCTTTTCTTCATTTGTTAATTCTTCTTAAGGGCTCTAAGCATCAAATTTCAGTTTGTTTTTTTAATCAAATTTCTTTTCAGAGAACTCAGAATCAACTCTGCTACAGGTGTGTCTATACGTTATAAAATAGCTATGCTTCTGAAAAGCTGTGGGAAAATCAAAACTGTATTTGTCCCTTGATGGATTGTCACTATTAACATCAGTAGCAGGCAAACAAATATGAAGTGACTTTTCTAAGAACAATCTAGTACAGAAGCTAATTTACATGTTCCTTTGTACCTAAAAGTAACTGCCATTTCCAAAGTAATAAAACATTCAAAATTGCTCTATATGTGCAGAGGTTGTACCCAGGAGAAATTGCTCTCTTTATATCCCCAAGCTATCTGAACAAGATTAACTCGTTGATAAGATGTGATCAGGCCTAGCACGTCGTACCTGAACCACCTCCCTACCCTTTTACTAACTACCACAATAAAGGAAACTGATTGATTGATTGATTGATTGATTGATGAGGGGCTACAACCTTGGACTTCACTTTTTAAAAGAGCAAAAACATGTGGACAGAAAGACAAGACAGCGAAAGGGACTAAACCTAAAGAATAGACTCAGCTATTCATAGAGAGGCTTGTATGTACAAAGACAACAATGATAGAAAGGTAAATTGCATGGCCAAGCTAGGAGGGAATGGAATCTGAGCTAGCAGCAAAGGAATTACCTCATTATTTGTCAAAGCAATAGCGGGAACCAAGGAAAATCAAGTAGAGGAACAAATACAGGGTTTATTTTTCACTATATATGTAGATTCTTGGTCTGGGTTAAGGAGTTAGTGCTCTATTGGCCTTCCGTACTTTTTTCTAGTGGGGAGAGAAAGAGACCTCAACCCCAATAGTACTCTAAGTCTAGAGGACTATTTCAGTTCCTGAAATGTAGGGCTCATTAGAAAGAAAAAGAGAGTACGGTTGACTGTTTATAGGGTTGAACATAGATCCTCTTTATTTCTGTCTGTTTAAATAAGGTCATTCCTATATAGCCAGTTCTCACTTACCACAGATCTCCCTCTCCTCTGTCCTAAACTCTGCACCCCACCCAGACTGAGGGCTTCAGTGCCCGCCCCTTCCCACTGTTGAATTTGCAGAATGAGAGTTTACACAAAGCAAGAACTGTCCATATTTGATGATATCAGCCTTAGTATTTATACTTTATAATACAGGAAACAACTGAGGCACAGAAGCTAAGTGACTTGCTTACAGCACCATAAACCATAAGTAGCAGAGGCAAGATCCCTTGACTCCAAATCAAACTGTTCGTCATAGTACAATGGAAAGAACAGGTGCAAACACTCACCTTTCTCAAATTTAGAGAAGGAAACTGACTTGAGGCTACATTGATGACCTTTGCAAACTCCAATGAGCTCACCAGCTTTCACATCCCAGATCTTGGCTGTTTGATCTCCTGATGCTGTGACCTTCCAGAAATAAGGGACCATAGTTTAGTCAGCAGCTTACCAGTGTTTATTTAGTATCAACAAGAAAGTCACTTACAAGTCTGTGCTCTCCAGGGACCCAGGCCAAGTCAAAGATAGCATTCCAATGGGCCATCCATTCTACACAAAGAAAAGAGAGATAAGAACTAACTAGAACGGTGCTTTTGGGAACAACACTAATAGTAATCTAACTACTCTGGCACTTCAAGAGACAAGCTGAGGACATAATGTGATCTGTCTGTCACTGCTTCATTGCCACTTGTACAGCAGTTTAGTGTCTTGCTCCCACTGTCACCACTATCTTAACTATGGCCCTTGTCTTAGACTCATTCATTCTTTTTGAGAATAAACAAATTAGAAAAGCAGTATATAGTCAAAACAATAATCACTATTAATTCATATAAATAATGAATGAATAAATAAATACCAAATAGGTCCATTTTCTGAGTAGTTACAATGCAAATGATACTGAAGTAAGAAATTTATATATACTAAAGTAGAAATTAGATTTTGCTGCAATTGACATTAATATTTGAATTTGTTTCTGGTCCATTATCTCCACTACTTCTATAGCATTTAAATACAGTCTGGCAAAAGTTGTCAAATCTTATCAATGTTTCTCTTCAAAAATCTCTCAAATCCATTTCTTCCACCCAATTTCCAGTCACTATATTAGCTTATGCTGTCACTATCTAACGTGAAGTCTTTTAATTGATCTCCCTATTTCTGGTCATTCCACTCTTGAATTTATCCTATACACCACTGACAAATCAGTTTTCCTAAAGCAAAGATTTGATCTGCTTTAAAACTTTCAATGTGAAAAGCAACAGGTGGCCACTAAATCTTAACTGACCTGCCCTAGTCTCACTCCTTCATTATTGGGGCCATTTTTCCACACTTTACCTTCTGCAGTCCTTTACTCCTTTCATTTCTTCTCCCTGCAGTGTCCTACCTCCAAACAATCTCCTCCCACTGAAATTTAAACCATCTTTTGAATCCAGTTCAAATGTCCTATCTTTCATAAGTCTTTCCTGTTCCTCCTCTAAACGCCCATAATATTTTTGTACCACCTATGACATTTCTTATATTCTACTTGTAATGTAGCTATTTCTATGCTTGTCTTATTCCTTCACACCCCATCCCCTCCCAACTAGGTTGTGAGCTCCTTGAGGACAGGCATCCTTATCCTCATATGCTTTGTAATTCCCCATGGTACTCAGTACATAGGATCACAAAATTTTGAAGTTGTGAATTAATGTTTTCCCCAATGTGTTTAAGTCCATGAATTTAAGAAGATTTACCTTGGAAGAACTTCCTTCTGCAAGTACGAGATTCTGTGTTATATAGTCTCACAAAGCCTTCTTCATTGGCCACTGCAAGCATGTGCTCCAAGTTAGGAGCTAAAAAAGAAAAAGGTAAAGACCAATATGAACACTACCACCAAAAGTATAGCTTAAAGATGTTAAAATAAAACAATTCCTCAGGAGGAATTAAAAACTACAGAAAAAATCTACTTGAGACTGAAAAGGATGATACAAGTCAAATGTCAGGAGTTAAGGTAGGGATTAATTTGAAGACAAAGTTTCCTTAAGATTTCTGCAAGATTTCCCTGTGTTTACTCAAATTTCTAATAAAACCTGAACTCATACTTACACATGGAAATTTATAAATAACACTATAACCTCTTTCAACCTTAGGACTGTAAAATCAATTTTTTTAAGCCTACTTTTATAGTGCTTTTAGATAGGGCCAGATGATTGTACTAGTTTATACAATTCACAGCTTACTCTTAAAAGAAGGGCTGAATTAATTCAGACAGATGTCAATAACCAAGGGTGCTACTTAGAAAAAGTTGCAATTTGACCACTAGTGACTCAGCTCATTAGAGGGCTGAGTTATAATTTCAAGTTTTCCTTCCACATTTTTCTCTATTAACTAACTCTGTTTTTGCCTATGCATAAACACCACTTGTCTATTCCTAAAATGATTTAGGGAAATATATGGAACTAACCAAGAACAGGTGGATTCATTAAAAAATATGCAGCAGTAAAAAAAAAAAAAAAATTAACCCACTGGCTTAACTCCATCACTTGCCTGACAAAAGATTTTTTTTTGGTCTGTACCTGTGATTTTAATGTGATCAAGTGGGGAGAATCCTTTCATGCATGGCAAGTGGCCCATAGGATTGCCTAGAACACTAACAGATGCTTGCCCATAGTCATACAAAAGCAAGAACTGTCTTGTGCCTTTTTGATGCCAAGGCTAGTTTTTTATCCACACTACCATATTGCTTCTCAATAAAGAATATTAGAAATAAAAGTGTTATTATTAAAAGGAAAGAAAATATTCTTAGAACTAATTCCAAAACTCATGCTTCTAGAAACCGAGCAGAACAGTTATGGTATATAAAGCACAGTACCTCCTCATCTTTCTCAGAGTACTATAGCTTAGGAGGCAAAGTGTAGGCAGGCCAAGTCAGGGGTCTTTAGCCTTAACCATATCCCAACAGAAATTGGGGGTTTGGGGAAATTGACAGTTTTTAACTTTACTTTCTTGATTAAAGTCCTCGTTTAAAAAAAAAAAGGTAGAAAAATGCCACTCTTTTCTGTGCCAGGTCTAAGGAAAGGGCTAACAAACAGCTAACTAGTTTAGAGAATATATTTATTATTTTTTAAAACCTCTCCTCCCTATATAAATTTTATTTAAAAAAAAAAACTTAGTATAGTATAAAAATGAGACAGATAAATTTCTACTCTAGGCCTAACCTGGATTTTACCTCTTTTAAGATAGCTAAGGCCTTACCAGAAGAAAAGGTACACCCAAAAGGAGGAACTGGAACTCCCATCTCTCCATAAGAAACATGATCATCATTATAACTGCACTGGTAGCCAGTTAGGAGTGACTGGAGAGGATACTGTGAAGACCACCCTAAAATTAAAAAAGTAAATTTAATACAACCCCCTGATTTTAGAGATGAAGAAATGTAGTTACTCCCAAAGAGGTTAAGTGACTTGCCAAAGGTCATAGAGGTACACTGGTATTTTTGAGCCAGGCTTCTCTGAATCCAAATTTAGTACTTATTCCACTGTACTACATTGCCTATTAACTTCAGATACAAAGAAGTTAATTATCTTTATGCCCTTCACATAAAAGGCCATTCACATGAGCCAGCACTTTTTATAAACAAAGAAGTACATATCCTTATACATTTCACACAAAAGTTCACTTTTGTGAGCCAGTACTTTTCATAAACATTTATACTGTATATACTTAACAGAAAAGGCCATTTGCAATGAGCCACCATTCCTCATCTTTTATTACCCATATGATCTTTCCATCCCCATTATCTTCCTAAATCTCTCTCACCTTTTATGGCTAAACTTGAAAAGGCTTTCTATAATAGATGCCTCTACTTTCTCTCCTCTCACTCTCTTCTTAAGCCTACGATCTGGCTTCTGACCTTATCATTCCCTTTCAGCTGGCTCTCTCCAAAGTTACTAATGATCTCTCTGTTGCCAAATCCAATGGTCTCTTCTCAATCCTCATTCTTTTTGACCTCTCTGCAGGGTTTTGACACTGTTGATCAACCTCTCCTGGATACTCCACTTTCCTTTGCTGGATCCTCATTGAGGTAATGCCCTCTAACCGTAGGTATCCAACAGGGTTCTCTCCTGGGCCATTCTCTTTTCCCTCTTTTCACTTGCTGGTCCCATCAGCTCCCATGGATTTAATTACTACTTCTGTATTGATGATGTCAGATTTTATATTCTTGGGCTCAAAGATCATTGCAGACAGCAACTGCAGCCATGTAATTAAAAGAACCTCTTCTTTGGAAGGAAAACTTTGGCAAATCTGGGTAGCATACTAAAAAGCAGAAACATCATCTTGCCAACAAAGGTCTATATAGTCAAGGCTATGGTTTTTACAGTAGCAATGTATGGCTGTGAGAGCTGCACTGCAAAGGAAAGCAGAATCAATGCTTTCAAATTGTGGTGTTGGAAAAGACAGACAGCAAACAGATCAAATCAATCAATATTTAAAGAAATTAATTTTAACTATTCATGGTAAAGACAAATACTAAAGATGAAGCTTAAATATTTTAGCCACACAATGAGAAGGCAGGACTCATTAAAAAAGACTGCTCCTGGGAACGATTGAAGGCAAGAGGTAAGCAGAGCATGAGATGGACGGTGTCATGGAAGCAACAAACAGGAGCTTGGACAGACTTCAGGAGACCTGCTGTGGTTCATGGGGTCACAGTCAGATAAGACTGAACAACAATAAAGCTGATGATTCTCAAACCTACCCATCTTGTCCTAACCTTTTTGCTGACTGCCAATTTCCCATCTCCAACTGCCTTTCAGACATCTCAAACTGCTTGTTCAGTAGACTTAAAATCAACATATCCAAAACTAAACTCACTATCATTCCCTCTGAACCCTCTCTGCACTCCTACCTGAATATTTTTATACTTGATCTTGAAGGCAATAAGGAACTACTAGAAGCGTTTATTGAGGCGGGGAGCAGGGTGGGTGGTGATGACATGGTAAGCCTTGTTCTTTAGGAAACCACTTTGGTGGCTGAATGGAGGATGTATTATAGTGGGGAGAGAGTTGAGGCAGGCAGGCTTAGTTGGCTGTTGCAAAAGTCCAAGCACAAGGTGATGAAGGCCTGCACCAGGATGGTGGCAGTGTCAGAGGAGAGAAGGGGTTACATGTTGCAAAACTGAAATTAACAGAGTGGAGCTGGGCAGTCCGAGATCATTAGGAGTTGAGGATGACACCTACTTTGTGACCCTGAGGGACGGGTTGCCTTTTTTAGTTTAAAAAACAAAAATGTGCGTACGTACACACACACACACACACACACACACACACACACACACACACTCTCTCTCTCTCTCTTTAAAATTACATTTAAAAAATATGTACTTCAAGTGTCAAGTACCCCATTAACTCAAAATACTTATGTTTTTTTGCCTGTTATCTGCTCATACCACATCTGAAGCATAGTGAAATTTTGAGCATGTTATTTTCAAAAGTTTATCCAGAAGAGGGTAAACTACTAGAGATATCTAGGCTGGGAAAGAGAAGGCTACAGGAAGGAGAACATGATAGTTGTCTTTGAGTATGTGAAAAGTACAATTAGACTTTTCTTGGTCCCAGAGAAGTTTAGGGTTTAGGAGCAATGGGGGTAGGCTGTAAAGAAGCAAATTTAAGGTTTGTTGTAAAAAAAAAATTACCTAATAATGAGATTTATCCAAAAGTGGAAGGAGCTACCACAGGAAGGAATATAGAAACATTAACTTAAGGTCTTCCAGTACAGACCAGACAACTCTACTTGTTGGCTGCTGTAAAGCAAACTCTTTCAAATACAGGTTGCACTATTGTAGTTCGTGAACGTAAATGGTGGCAGTCTGAACCGAAAGAAAGCAGCAGCAGACATGAAACATATTATGAAGAAATAATCAATAGGATTTGAAACCTGACTGGATCAATGAAAAACAATGTATTAATCACTTACTTTGTCCCAATCTTTCAATAGGCAATCACATCACAAAACTTAAGTGAAAACCAGTTTTATTTTACAAGAGAAATGAACATGCATGTGGAACCCAAAGAGTTCACAGATCTTACAGAAGTTTACATATTTATAACAGTACAACAAAAGGAGGAGAAAACATATTTCCACCTAAAGGGGTGTACATGGGAGGGGAAAGGTGCAGTAAAGGTGAGAAAAGGACAAAACTTCTCCCAAAGGGGAGGAGCAAGACGATGGTAAAAGCCCCATTCTTTTTCCTTGGAAACCACTAAACCAGGGGTTCCCAAATTTATTTGGCCTACTGCCACCTTTAAAAAAAAATTACTCAGTGGCCCACTGGGGTTAGATTATGTTAACCTTAGGGGTGGCCAGGTGGCTCAGCAAGTAAGAGCACCGGCCCTAATGTCAGATGACCTGGGGATCAAATCCGGGCTCCAATACTTAGCACCACACCCAGAAATAAACTGGCTGTGTAACCTTGAGCAAGTCACTTAACCCCGATTGCTTTTAAAAAAAAAAAAAGGTTAGGTTAACCTTTATTTTTATTCAAGTTCCCCCAATTGCACCTGAAACTACCCCCTCATCTTTCAGTGCCCCCCCAGGGAGTAATATCGCCCACTTAAGGAACTTAAGTATGAAGACAGGAGGGTCCTGCTTATCTGCAAAGGACTCCTGCTGCACAAGCATTTTCCCAACTGGGTACAGATTGACTGGCGCCTGTCTTGTCTCCCAAGGACATAGGGAATCCAGGTTAGTTTGCAAACAACAAATTATGTGTATGTGTGTGTGTGGGGGGGTGCGGTTTTGGCAGGGCAGCTTTGTCTTTGACACATTCAGGGCCTCCTGCATGCTCTGGGTCCAGTGTTTCTGGTAAATACTGCAACTCAAAAAGACAAGTTCAGGGGACCACTTAACAAAGCACTGTGCTGTCCTGGGGATAAAAAAAAAAAATCAAAAGCAGACAAAGACTCTTCCTTCAAAGAATTTTACATTAGGAATAGCGGGAGAGGAGACCAAGGGAAAGGGAAATCCCAGATTAGACACTAGGTTTAGTGGAAAGGTGAGAGTTTAATTTTAGACATGTCAAATTATAAATGATAACTGAATATGTAGGACATGAATGAAGATACAAGAAACCATGTCTTACCAGAATTCCCTGATACACAAATCCCTTATACATAAAAAGTCAATACATACTATACTGTTGCCAGACTTTCTTTAGAAGAATTCTCCAAGGCAAATTATTTCCTTCTTACTCTTTGCCAACCTGCTCTATTTCACTGCTTTGGTGGAAGAGAGGAGAAAAACACTCATCTAATACTATCACAATCCTTTCCTTCTCATTTCCCATAGATACAATGTCATATAATGGTTATTAGGTTCCCTTGCCAGAATAATACCATCTGGTACTATTTCATCTTCATTGTGGATTAAACAGGTTTTGAAAGATTATACTAGAAATCTAAACACAATTCACAACATTGTTTCTATGGGGAAATGTGTGAACTTGACTAATTTACAAAGAACTTTTGTAACACAAATAATTTTCAAGTTGCCTGTACTTCTTTGTACATCCATCAAAACAGACACTTCATGGGGCCACTAGGTGGGGCAGTGAATAGAGCATTGGCCCTGGAGTCAGGAGGACTAGAAATCAAATCTGACCTCAGACATTTAACACTTACTAGTCCTGTGACCTTGGGCAAGTCACTTAACCCCAATTGCCCTGCCTTCCCCCTCCAAAAAGGCAAAACAACAACAAAAAAAGACCAACAAACCAGGCACCTGCAATACTTAGTGCCATAAAATTAACATTTGCTTGATTAGCAAGTATCCCATACTCTTGATTAATGTGCTTTAAAAAACTTTTGTTGTTTTTAGGATGTGTATTTGGTTCCCCTGTAAAGAATGTCTGCCCCAAACAAACAATGTCAATCTGAATGCTAGGGATGTTTTAATTCTAAATATATCTCTCAGTTCAACAAATATTTGGGGACCTTATACTTTCAAGCCACTGTACTGGAAATACTAAGGTGAAAAAAATGACAGGGGTCTCAGCCTCCAAGAGGGTTGTAATATAATGGAGGGAGTGGTATACTGCATATACACACAAGTATGATTCAAGTATAATACATGTGATAAGAATAAAGGAGAGATCTTGACAAAGTACTCCAGAAAAATGTATATAAATCATAGGGGTGGGAACAAGGGAATTTGAAGGGAGAGAGTTATTTAACAGGCAAGAGATAAGTTAAGAATTAGTTTCTAGGCCTAGGAGTCAGAGTTAAATGGAGGAGAGATGGGGGAGGAATCTGGCAGGGAAGATAAGGCTTCATTTAGCCTAGGCAAGGGAGCTCAGGCTTGCAGAGAAGGCTAGGGAGACTACCAGCCAAACAGCAACAATTTAACCATTTATTTGGTACCAGATACAGTGCTGAGTCCTGGAAATACAAAGAAAAGGCAAAAACTCGGGCACGCCCTCGAGTCTGTGGCCGCCAGGCATTGTGCTAAGTCTGGGGATGCTCTCTATTCCTTTCTGTTCTCCAGGAACTCTCAGTCTAATGGGGAACAAGCAAACAACAGCGTACAAACCAGCGCAAACGGGATGGGCTGGAGCTCATCTTAGAAGGAAGGCATTAAGGGAGAATGGAGAAAGGCTTTTTGCAGAAACTGGGCTTTTAGCTGGAATTTGGGCCCCTCAAGGTGCTCACACTCTAAAAGAGTCAACAACATTACAATAAAACAACCTGCTTAAACAGGCTTTATCTGATGGAAATGGGAGGTAATTGTGGAGGCTGGGCAC
>NW_027187251.1:1317084-1458541 GCF_028583685.1 Petaurus breviceps papuanus
GGGGGGGGGGGAGAGTGCAGGACTGGGACAGGCCCCTGCAGGTGGGATTTGAGCCGAGGCCTGCACGGAAGCCTGGATAAGAAAACCAAGGAGGAATGATAGTAACAGCAACGGCCAGCATCCTTCTAGCACTTTCAGTTACTAAGTGCTTTACAGTATTTACAACCTAGGTCGTTAATTAGACTCAGAGTTAAAAGAGATCTCAAGCGACCACCTAGGACATCCCCCTCCCTCGCACCCTCCCCAAATGAGGAGCCATTTACCCCTATTTTCGAAGCGAGCTCCAAAATGTCACGCTTCCTCAAGTTCCCGGAGGGGCCAAAGACGCCCATCCACCCTGGGTGGGCGGAGGGGGAAGGGTCACCACATGCCCTCCCTGTCCCTTGGGAAGCTCCAGTAGCGCCGAAAGCTGGGGGGCGGGGGTGGGGGTCATCCAGATTGTCCGGATAACGGAGGGGAGGGAAGGGACTGAGGGAGAGCGAGGCAGCCCGAGACTTTGTGACGCGGACCTGAGAGCGGCCGTTAGAACCGTTACTTACCATTCCCAACAGTGCCCAGGCGGGGCTGGCGGAGGAGCGAATGGAACAGCATTTGGGGCGGCGGGAAACGTGCAGCGAACAAAACAGATCCACAGGCACTCCAAACTGTACAGCCCGCGCGCCCTCTCCACCGTCCCCAGCCCATTTATGCCGGCTAACTCCCGCCACCGCCGGGTCGGGCCAACAAACTCCGCGCCAAACTGACGTAACGCCATCTGATTGGCTCCCGCTGTTTATCGCTAAGACTCAAGCCACGCCTACCTCGAGATCCCCGCCTCTTTTTTACCCGCTCCCCCTCCCCCCACTGAGGAAGCCCCAGGGCGATTGGCTATTGGCTGCGCTTGCGCCTGCGCCGGGGGAAGACGAAAAGCTGAACGGCGGAGCACCTAGGCCGCATGCGCGGTATTAGCGGGAGGAGAGCCGGAGTTGGGGGGGGGGGTGTGGAAGAAAACACGCGAGAACAAATTGGGGGGAGATGGTTGCGCTGCTGCGGAGTTTCCAATTCTGAATAGGCTGGTTTGGTCCCTGTTAGAGCGCTATGGCGTCGAATTCTACCAAGTCTTTCTTGGCAGACGCCGGCTATGGCGAACAGGAACTGGATGCGAACTCAGCCCTCATGGAACTGGATAAAGGTATCACGGGAGCTAACCGTTCGCGTCAAAATGGGGGGGGGGGGTGTAGGGAAATGGACGGGGAGAAATGGCGCCACCAGCTGGTCGAGGCCTCGAGACCGCCCTAGTGGCGCATGCGCGGTAACCTTCGAAGTGGGGCAGTCCTTTCCCTCGGAAGCGGCATAGTTTAGTCCACGCTTTCTGTGGGTCGTGGGAGGAATGCCCTCTGGGAGATGAACTTTTGAGTGCCCGCATCCTCGAGCTTGAGGACTGGGAGGGGGAAGGCGAAAGTGCGCGGGGCCGGAGGAAACTCGTGAAGTAATGGGCATTTGGAGCCCTGGATTCACGCGCCAGACACTCACCTGCTGTGAAACCTTTAATTCCCCCCAAAGTCCAACTGGCTTATAAAAATCTTATGATTATTTCTGAGTGGGTGCCTTTTGAACCAAGGGTCCCACCAAAGTACTTAACCTAGCATTTTATTGTTCTGTCGTGTCCGACTCTTAGTGACCTCATTTGGGGTTTTCTTGGCAGAGCTGCTGGAGTGGTTTGCCATTTCTTTCTCCAGTGGATTATGACAAGCAGGTTAAGTGATTGGCCCCAGGGTCACAGCTAGTGGGTGTCTCAGTTTGCATTTGAACTCGGGTCTTCCTGACTCTAGGCCCAGTGCGGTATCCATTGCGCCCCCTCCCGGCGATTCATGGACCTTCTGGACTTGGATTTGTATTGAATACCGAGGAGGGTCTTTTATTGTTGCCTTTAACTCACTGGGACAGCAGAGTAGAGCAGATGGTTTTTATTTCCAGAAGTCCGAAGTGTCTCAGCTGTTTCTGTTGCCCAACTCAAGAAGATTCAGTGGTCAAATTTTTTAGAATACAAGTCGTTCCCTGTTTGACAAGTTTGTCAAAGGATATGAGCAAGCAGTTTTAAGATGAAGAAATCAAAACTAACTATAGTCATGTGAAAAAATGCTTTAAGTCACTATTGATTATAAAAATAAAAATTAAAACAACTCTAATTGGCTAATATGACTAAATAGGAAAAAGATAAATGTAGAGCACATGGGAAAATTGGAATACTAATGCACTGTTGGTGGAGTTGTGAGCTGTTCTACAGAGCATTTGGGGCTGTGCCCAAAGGGCTATAAGAGTGCGGATCCTTTGATTGAACACTGCTAGGCCTGTATCTCAAAAAGCTCCTGTGGCTCCCTTTTGCCTCAAGGATAAAGTAAAAAAAATTCTTTCTTTTTGGCACTTAAAGCCCTCCACAGTCTGACTACAACCTTTCTCTCCAGGTCAAGTCACGTTAAATGCCAGGCACTGTGCCAGACTGAGGAAAAAATAAGACCAGTTCTCTGGGCTCAAGGACTTTATGGGGAAAGATAACTGTGTGTGTATAAGCAAGGGACCTGCGGGATAAATTGGAAATAATATCTGAAGGAAAGCACTGAGATTAAGGATCACAAGGGAATGCTTCTTGCAGAAGGTGAGAAAGGCAGAGTTGAAGAGGGAAAGAGTTCCATGTATAGGAGAGAGCCATGGAATAGGGAGTCTGGTGATGGACTGTCTCCTGTGAGGAATACTGGATTGCAGAGTTAGGAGGGAGGGATTAAGGTGTAAGAGAAGAAAGGCAGTGGAGGTGCATTAGTCAACAGTAAGTAAACATTTATTAAGGACCTGCTATGTTACAGGCACTGTGCTAAGCATTGGGAATATAAATAACAAAAAAAGACAATCCTTGTCCTCTAAGAGCTTACAATGTAATGGGGGAAGACAAAACATAAGAGGGAACTGAAAAGGAAGTCCATAATTTTATGGATTGTTTTCTCCCAGTTTCAGCCCTATACTATTGTTCCCTGAAATGGATTTTAATTCTTTATTAGATAATCTGCACACTAATATGTTCAAAGAATGTTAGAGCTAGTAGGGACCTTTATACCAGAGATGAAGGAAATGAAGCTTTTTTTTTTGTATAGTAGCCAACCTTTTTTTAAACTAGTATATTTTAAAGGTAATATGATTTTGAGTAAATCATTAATTTAACCTAGGTATTGTACCAGCTCTTTTGAAAAATTGAAAAGATCATAAAATGCTTCCCTATTTTAAAGGTTATTCAATGATCTGGGCCATTTATTCCAATAAAATAAGACTTCATATACTATTACAAATCATTGAAATTTTATAATTTTCTATTTACTTTATAACAACTTAAAATTGGTTTATATTTCATTAAAATCTGCTATAGCATTTAGGAGGTAGTGTGGCCTGATGAGTGGATAGATGACTGGCTTGCAGTTAAAAAGACCTGGGTTTGAATTCTGCCTCAGATCCTTTTTAGCCAAGTGTGATCTTAAATTAGTTATTTAGCCTCTCCCAGCCTCAGTTTCCTTATTTGTAAAATCTCTCCCACACTATTGTAAGGCTCAAATGAGGTAATGTGTGTAAAGCGCTGCATAAATGTTGGCTGTTATTGTTAAAAGATATCAAGCTTTGAGAAACTCCGTTTACATCCCTTAACATGCCTGAGTTCAGCATCTGTCAGCCAGTGGGCATTCATTATGTGCCAGGCACTTTGCTGGCATCAGGAATATGAAGGACAAAAATGAAGCCATTACAGTCCTCAAGGAACCTACATTCAGTTGAAAATATATAAATATATTTATTTATTATTTATTATAATATTATTATTATATTATATATTTATCACATAAATATATAAAAACATAGTTAAGTTGGAGGTAATTAACTGAACTGAAGAGGTCCTAATTGGAGGGTGGGGAGGGGAACAAGGAAAGATTGTGGTAGGAGTAGTGCTTGAGTTCAACGTTTAAGGAAACTAGGAATTCTGAGAGGCATAGTTAAGAAAGGAAGGTATTCTGTGTATGGGGAAAATCTGTAACAAATGGCTGCAGGAACTTGTCTCCCCCATGCTCTTAGGAATTTTCCTCCCCTGTACCTTCCCCTTTTCACTTGATGCCCTACCAACAACTCTTATTAGGATTTCACCTATCACTGTTCTTGGTTTCTCACCAGTACTGGGTCAAGGTCAGTTGTAAAGGAGAGATAAAAACAGGGAACCTTGAGGTGCAGATGGGGCTTCTTGTATCTCCACCTCTTTAGCCCTTGTTTCCTTTGCCTTTTGCCCTCCTTCCTAGTCCGTTCATTGTCATTCTAGCTTGATTTGGTAGTTAGAAGAAGGTATGGGCAGATCCCCAACTGGCTGCTAGCATAACACTCCTTATGCTACCTTCCCTCCTACCCCCTCCCTAGCCAGTTTTGACCCTATGGAGCATCATTGGGTTAGTGAAGGAAGAGCCCTGTTTACTTTTGTTTCCAAGTTCTAGTACTGCCCATCTTAGGGGTAGGGAACCTTCGGCCTTGAGGGCACATCAAGCCTTCTAGATCCTTAAGTGCAGCCTTTTGACTGAATCCAAATTTTACTGAACAAAGGAGATCTTTACCTTTCTCAGAATCTCTGGTCTCAGTTTTCACCACTCATCCCACCCATCCATTTTAGGATCATAGACTTGAAGCTGGAAGCACCCTTAGAGATCATATTACAACCCTCTTGTTTACAGATATGAAAACTTATTTCCAGAAAGGTTGTGTTTTTTCAAGGTCATACAAGTATTATGTATCCAAGTGGATCACCCCCACCCCTGTATATGACCTTTTTTCACATCACTTCTTTTAAGTTTTGTCTGGGAATGAAGGGGCAGGGGGAGAAATACCTGACCTAACCACCATTTATTATGATGCTTTGGGAGAAAATTTCAGATTTATTATTGGGGAAAGAAGTTATTGTGGACTTCATAAATGTTGGGAACCTTGCTAACATTTATAATGCTATTTTTATGGGGAATGAGGTCTTAAGTATATGAATTACTAACAGTGTAGGCAGGCTGTAAATTGGGTAATAATTCCTGTGTTCCCTAAGTTTATTTTGTAGTTCTGGCTATTATTTAAAAAGAAACAACTGATAAGATTTCTAAATAGTTCCGTTATTACAGAGCAAGTCATTTCCCCTCAACCAGTCTTAATTTCCTCATCTATAAAATGGGAACAGTTATCTTTCTAGAGTATTCCACAACTCATGGGATCCTTATGAGGAAAGCACTTTACAAATCTTAAAGGATCATATAAATGTGATGTTTGGTACACGAGTAAACAGCACATGTAATGGTCCTGATCAAGGTTTATAGATTACATAATGATTGATCAGAGTAACAGGAGTCTATTCTTTATCCAGTGATATTGAGTAGCTTTAAAAGAGGAAGCAATTGAATAAGGCATTGATGAAAATACAGTAGGAAACCATTCTTAAAAACTTAATTTATTGTTTCCATCTTATTTTACTGTCTTCATCTGTTGATGAATGGATGTTTCCAAATAGTTCTCATACACAGATTTTTCAAGAAAATTTAAGAATTTTTTTCTATTTAAATATTCATGGTGATTTAAAACCACTGCTTTACAGAACAAGTTATTAATATATTGCTATAGCTATTAATATCTTAATGTACATTTAATAATGCACAAACCATTTGGGGCCCCAAATTGGAAAATATTTTTGGCATTGCAAAGTATATACCTTCCCTGTTGTTGCTTTTAATAGGGTTGAGATCTGGAAAACTTGGAGAGCAGTGTGAAGCAGTTGTCCGTTTTCCTAGACTCTTTCAAAAGTATCCATTCCCTATTCTCATCAACTCTGCATTCCTAAAGCTGGCTGATGTATTCAGAGTTGGGTAAGTCTAATATATGCACTTTCTTAAAGTGTCAGTGTTCTAAAATTATTTGTTTTGGTTTGAGACTGCGGCCTCTTTTTCTCTGTCTTTCTTCTCTTGCTTTAGTCTCTATTATCTGATTGACTTTTTGTTTTTCTTCTTTTTTAAATTAATTTGTTTGTTTCCTTTTAGTTTACAGGATTCAATTCCACAATTCCTTGAGTTTCACATTTTGTCCCCCTCCTTCCACTCCTCCCCATGGCAGCATATAGTCAAGTATAGGATCTGTAAATACTTTGACCTTATACATTAGTCAGGTTATAAAGATGGACTGTATCAGATGGAATGAAAAATGGTAAAGAGAACATAAAACCAAACAAGAAAAGGAAAAAGATCAGGTATTTTGCTTCCACCTGGATATAAACTCAGTTCTTTCTAGTTCTTTCTCTGGATACACATATTTCTCTCTATCTTGAGTCTTTTGGGATTGACTTATATCACTGCATTGCTGAGAAGAGTCCAATCTATCAAAGCTGGTCATCACACATACATTGTGTCTGTAATTGTGTACAAATTTCTCCTGGTTCTGCTCTTCTCATTCAGCATCAGTTCGTATAAGCCTCTCCAGGTAAATATGAAGACCGTCTGCTCCTCGTTTCTTATAGCACAATAGTATTGCATAACATGCATATACCACAACTTGTTCAGCCATTCCCCAATTGATGGGCACCCCCTTAATTTCCAATTCTTTGCCACCACAAAAAGAGCTGCTATAAACATTTTTGTACATATGGGTCTTCCTCCCACTTCTGTGATCTCTTTGGGATATAACCCTAGGAGTGGTATTGCTGGGTCAAAGGATATGAAAGTATTTATAGCCCTTTGGGCATTCTTGAGATATACATACATATATATACCATATATATCAGTTACATTTTGGGAAGGACACTAACTGGCACAACTCTTCTTCCTCCATGGCTTAGAAAGGTATTGAAAGTGAATTTGCGGGGTGGCCAGGTAGCACAGCGAGTAAGAGCACCGGTCCCAGTGTCGGAATGACATGGGGATCAAATCCGGGCTCAGATACTTAGCACCACACCCAGAAATAACTGGCCGTGTAACCTTGAGCAAGTTACTTAACCTCAATTGCTTTAAAAAAAAAAAAAAAGAAAGTGAATTTGGAGGGAGAACTCCATCTTGTTCTATATCAGCCATTTTTGCTGTATTCATGACCCCTGATGAACTACAACACCAGCTGCAGTGATTGGTGTCCTTCAGTGTTTTCTCTCCTCCTCTTATCAGTACAAAACGACTTAGTAGCCAAAAGTGGGGGATTCCATGGTCCTTGTAATGTCCTTTCTTGTCTGGTCTGATGGAGACTTCTCTTTGATTTAGTGAAACTAGCTATATTAAGAAAATAAACTCCTTTATCTATTTACTGCAACAAATGATACATATTTTCCTTTAATACATATTCTATTTTTCTTTGTATGGCCACCCATGTTTTGATGAATAGCCGTCTTGCTGTTTTGTTTGTTTCATGTATCTATAAATATTGCTTGCTGAATTGTGAATGATAGGTTCCCCATCAATTGCTGGTGGAGGATGACGCACTCAGTGTAATAAAGCCTTTTTCCTGATTTGGTGTAGCTTATTGGCTTTAGCTAGTCAAATTCATAAGAAAATTCATGCTACAAAGAAAATAAGTGTGTCACTATTAGTACTTCCTACTCACTTTCCTTTAATGATGAGTCAAAACAATGGATTAAAAATGGAGAATGAGAGATTGTGTTGATCCTTATTATTACTATTTTAAGCAAACAAAATTTTAAATATTTTTTTCTCTTTTTAGAAACAACTTCCTTAGGCTTTGTGTGCTTAAAGTTACTCAACAAAGTGAAAAGCATTTGGAGAAGATTCTGAATGTGGATGAGTTTGTGAAGAGGATTTTCTCAGTGATTCATAGTAATGACCCTGTGGCAAGAGCTATTACTCTCCGGTATGGTAGTTTAACTTTGTGTCTAACATCATTCACAAGATTAAATTCTGTGTGTCTGTTTAAAACAAGGAAACTAGAATATAATTTCTTTGTTGGTTTTAGGGATTTGTGTTTGAGATTAAAACTCAAATAATGAGGAAAACAAACTAATAATGTACAGCTTCTAATACGTTAGGCTTTGTATCCTGTGGTATAATTTTTATCTAAATAGTAGCATAAATTGTGTGTGTGTGTGTGTGTGTGTGTGTGCGTGCGCATGCACATACACACATATTTAATATAGGTGTTCTGGTAAGATGAATCTATTATTGGTTCATTACTGAATAACAAGAAGTAATATCTAAACTGTTTTCTGAAGGCCCAGTCTTTTCATTTAAAGCTGCATGGTTCCCTAAACTTGTAATTACTATTTCAGGTTGCTATGTAGATCTGACCTTTGATCCATTAAAAAAGACACTTGGTATCTGTGCTCCAATATTGACTTGTAATGCACTTCCTTTGATGATAAAGTTAGAGACAGATTGCTTTAAAAGGTAAAACTTAGTTGATAGGTCTTTAGCTTGTAAATGATCTAAAACCACTGTTGAAATGAAGCAAAATTGTAAACACACGTGAAATAAAATCATAGCTGCTTAAGAATTAGATGGGACATTAGAGAGAAACATTCCTTTCTTTGCAGAGCAGAAACCTATTCTACAATATGGCAATGATCATCCAGCTTCTGCTCACATCTTTTTTAGTGAAGGGGTGCTTCCTATCCTTATGAGGTAGGCTGCTCTGTTTTTGAAGGCTCTGAGAGATAAAAAGTTCTAGTGTATGTTCACTCTATGTCTATCTTCCTGTGACTTTGACCCTAATTCCTCTTCTACCTGACAGGCCCTTCACATATCTTAATATCTAATGGGTTCCCCCATCTCCTCTCTTTAGATCACTCAGCCCCAGTTCATCTCAGTCATTCCTGTATAACAGTTTCTAGACCCTTCACCTTTCTAGTAGCCTTCCTCTGTACACTTGTCCAGTGGATCTGTTTCTGGACCCAGTTTTCTGCAAAATTTTCAAATTTTAGGTCATTTTGAAGATATAAAGAATATTTTTATATAATGGTGGGGGTAGAGAGGTTTACTTTTTAAAATAGCAGATCATATTTTTTCAAATGATTCTGAGAAACTTTACGTCATGGTCTTTGTTCCCTGCAGGCCTTTCCTACTTCCACATTTTTACCTAATTAATTTTTTTTCATTGATTTATTCAACAATGCACTGTTTAGGTGATAGGAGAGATTTACAGTTCCAAAGAGGAAAAGCAGAAAATGGCTGAAGAGACACGATGCATGGAGGACTCAACTATCTAACTCAGAAATCTAAAAAAAATATACAAAGGATAATAGCAAAGGTGGACAGTCACAGAGGACATGTGCAAAAGCATAGTGCTTTCTTGTCAGAATATTGTTAGGAGAACTAAAGGTTAGAACAAGTCTTTAAGACAAACTATAGACAACCAGGAAGGTTCTTTAGCTATATTGGGAAAAAGAAGAGAATTATCATATACATCCCACTCCCTCTTTTTTCCCCTTTTATACTCTCTGCTGATTTCATCAGCTCTCATAGATTTAACATCTACTTATCATCTACTTATCCAGTTCTTATCTTCTTCCTGAGCTATATTCTTGAATCTTTAAGTACCTGCTGGACATATCTCTATATCCTGTAGACTTCTCAAGCTCAGCATGTCCAAACTGAACTCTTCTTCTTTCCCCTAAACCCATTTCTCTTCCTAAGTTTTCTCTTTCAGTCAAGGGTACCACCACTATGTGCTTTTAAGAAGCACTTAATATTTATTATAAAGAGCTTTTTCATTCACTCATTCTTCAGTCACCTGACTTCAAAAACTAAAAATCATCATCGACTTTTTATTTTATCACTATTCCCTTTCTTCATATCCAGTCAGTTGCTAATCTTTATAGATTCAACATGTTGTACATCTTTTTTCCATTCTTATCACAGCCACCTTGATTCATGCCTTCATCACCTTTCACTTGGATTTTTTCAGTAGCCTTCTAATTGGTCTTCCTGTATCCCAGACTCTCCCCTTTCCAACCAATCCTTTATAAAGATGCCAGATTGATTAGCCTACAGCACCCATCCTGTCACTTGTCTGCTAAACAAGTTAAATCAACAAGCAATGTCAAGTGTTTATTATATGCCAGGCGCTATACTAAGTGCTGGGAATACATGTACAAGCAGAAAGAAAAACAATCCTTTCCTTCAAGAAGCTTACAAGGAAAAGTAGTCCAAGACTGGAGTGAGTTTCCAGAGTGAAGTGTCCACTGTGGCTTAGTAGACAACATTTGACGAAGTGGAGAGTCCAGAGTACAGTCTAGAGAGTAATGAATTCTTGGTTGGTGTGAGTCTTTTCCTTAAAGTGCAGGTTCTAGGAGGAACCAGCAAATCAAAGGGAGAGACTGCAGGGTTGGAGAATACTTTCAGTGTAAGAAGTAGTCCAGAAATGAAAAGAGCTTCATTTGATCTTCCAGGATGAAGAGACGAAGTCCTGTACAAAGTAAAGAATGCATCATGGAAAGGAATGAAATTGTGTCAATAAAGAAGCTTCATTGTCTCCCTATTATAGACATTCTTAGGGGTCTGTGATGGGGGAATATATTACATCTTTATTTTCAGTATTTTAAAAATGTATTTAATACAATTGACTCCTGAGATCTTTCAAAAGTTTTCTTTTTCCTACTGTATATCAGATAAAGTAACACTTCAAGGCATGTTGTAGAAATATTTTAATTTCCCAGCATCATTTTCATAACATTCAAAATTTATATTTTTTTCTAGCTTTGGTCTATAAAAATACTCATCTATTTTTTTTTTTAAGCAATAGGGTTAAGTAACTTGCTCAAGGTTACACAGCCAGTTATTTCTGGGTGTGGTGCTAAGTATCTGAGCCCGGATTCGATCCCAGGTCATCCCGATTCTGGGGCTGGTGCTCTTACTAGCTGTGCTACCTGGCTGCCCCAATACTCATCTATTCTAATTTTTATTAATAAAGCTTAGGGGATGGCTAGGTGGCACAGTGAATAGAGTACTGGCCCTGGAGTCAGGAAGACCTGAGTTCAAATCTGACCTCAGATACTTAACACTTACTAGCGGTGTGACCTTGGCCAAGTCACTTAACCCCAATTGCCCTGCCTTCCCCCCCAAAAAAAAACAAAAAAAATTTTTTTTTAATAAATAAAGGTTACCTTGCCTTTTTTTTTTTTTTTACTCTGAATTTTCCTTGACTCCTTCTTGGGATTGCTGTAGGATGTTGGGAAGTTTGGCGTCCATCATTCCTGAGAGGAAGAATGCCCATCATAGTATTCGTCAGAGCCTCGATTCACATGATAATGTGGAAGTTGAAGCTGCTGTGTTTGCTGCTGCTAATTTCTCTGCACAGTCCAAGTAAGTGCATACTTTTAATGTCTAGATTCCCAAGTATATTTCATTGAGCGATCATTCAGTGTTTGTCAAGTGCCTTGTAAATGCCCATTGTGTTGCCTTGCTCTTCGGAATACAAAAGAACTATGAAACATGGTCTCTCGCTGATGGAGTATTTGGTCCAGTTGAGGAGAGTAGATGTATAATAATACATGATGAAATAGAAGAAAAATTCAGTACCAAACTCTGTGTTGTGAAAGTATGCAGTAGACATACAAAGAGAGGAAGAAAGACTCCATGAAGGAATCATAGTTGTTTCACTGAAGAGATAACCTCTCTTCAGTGCACATCAACCCTTTATTCCTTCCATTTTACTTTATTTTAAAATAAATTTTATTGATGCTTTGTATTTTGTACATAATTTCTATAAATATCACTTCCCCCATCAAAAAAAATACTGAGCTTTCTCTTTGATCAAATAGCAATTATTTCTTACTTTTAAAAAGAAATATTAACGCCAGTGTTGACTGCTTTCAAAAACAGTACCTTTCTGAAGATTTGTTAAAGCAACTTGCTAAAACATGAAGTGGGGTAAATCAAATTTTCATTTATTTTTATTAAGTAGATTTTCAACACTTTTCACCTTTATTATCTGTTCTTATTGAGCTGTTAGAGTTTCAGGACTACTTGACTGGCCAACATTTATAAGTCTTTTGTTTGAAGTAAGGAAGAGTGAAATTGTGTGAGGAAAAAAATTGTTATTACCACTAAAAACTAAGACTGTATTAAAATAAATCCAGCACTTAATTATGTGGTTTATAAAAATAATGTTAAGAAGCTAATCGTTTAGATTTATACTTTTTTAAAAATTTTACTGAGGAAGCCTCAAATTCTGACAGAATTAATTACTTAGAAAGTGCTTTAAAGTTTGCAAAGTGCTTTACATGTATTATTTCATTTGTTCTTCATAATAACCTTGTGGGGGAACTGCTGTTATCCCATTTAGAGATTGTGAAACCAAGGCTGACCGAGTCTTATTGAACATCTGAGGTGATACTAAGCCCTTTCCCTTAAACCTCTTCAGATTTATTATAGTCTAACTTGTGTTGTAGTCATTTGTTACATGTCTTATTATCCCTGTTAGACTGTAAGCTTCTTGGAGACAGGGACTTTTTTTTAATCTCCATTACCTGTAACTCTGGCTTTCACAGTGCAGATACTTGATGAATGTTGAAGTAAATTGACCTAGTGAGAGTGGAAGTTCTAAGGGAGGAAGGAAATAAGGTCATTTCATTAAAAAAACTATAACTAAGAGATAGTGTGGCATAGTAACACTGAATTTGGAATTAAAGAACCTTTGTTTGAATCCTCTCCCAGCTGCTTGTTGTTTAGATGACCAAGGGCAAATCATATAGTCTCTCCAAGCTTTCGTTTTCTCATCTATTAAATGAAAGGGTTTGACTAGATGATTTGTTAGCTCCCTTCCAATTCTGTGATGCTAGGCCACATTTTATGGGATTGAAAACTCTTACATATACTGTCCTATAAAATTTATTAAAGTTAGCTTTGGGGGGTTTCTGTCTTAGAGATCAGCAGTTGTTTTGGGTGATCTGTGAAGTCATTTCTTTTCAGTCCTTTGAAAACTTCAGTGAATTTAACTGAAGGTGTCTTTAAACATCTATTTCCTCTTTCCACAGAGATTTTGCTGCAGGAATCTGTAACAAAATCAGTGAAATGATTCAAGGTGCGTAAGCTTAATTTAGTAGTAACATAGTGAGTTCTTTTTTATATTTACTTTATGTACTATTGAGTTAATTAGGATATTAATTGGAGTATTAATTATTAAATAACATTTAAAAATAGGATTTTTTATTATATAAAAGTTATCACAAAGGAAGAATTTATTTATAAGAAGTTTCCATCTTTTACAGAAATAAAAAGGAAAAAAAATAAAGGAAAATGTTGTCAGACAAACACTTCTCGTCATTACCTAAGGGCTTGGGCTCATTTTGCAAATAAGTAAAACCATTATATAATGTAGATGTATCAAACATTTGCATGTACTTGACTGAAAAAAGATGGAGAGGAAAAAATGATTCAAATAGTGCTGACGGTTCTGTCTACCTGTGAGCAGATACCTCAGAGCAAGTGTGAGATAGCAGATAATAATAGCATTTATATAGCACTTTATGTAGGTTTAATCATTCAAGACGTGAATTTGCTGTGATGCGTATAGATAAGCATGGAAAGATTTGTATGTGCTGATGCTGAGTGGAGTAAGCAGAGCCAAGAAAACATTTCACACAGTGACTGTAACAATGTAAATGGAAACAACACTGAAAAAAATAAAAATAAATGAAGCAAAATTATAAATATCAAGTAGGACTTGAATGAAGAGAAAGGAGAAGACACTCCCAATCTATCCCTTTGCTGGGAAGGGGAGGAATGGAGCAGAGGGGATGGAGGGATCCACAAGTGTCTCCCATTGAACATGTTTTTGGAATTTTTCAGTGTATCAGTCAGCTGTACTGACTTTTCCTCTCAAAAAATACTATTTTTCATATGGCACAGCTCTTGGGGACAAGGAAGGAGAGGGATATATGAGATGCTAAGGTGAGATAAGAAACAGAAAATGTCAATAAAAGCTTTTTTTTTTTAAGAAAGAAGAAAGGTAAATAGGACCATAGGTTACATTGACTAGACTTAGAAGGGGATATAGAACAAAAGTCTTTTCTTTCTATGTTTGTTGTTTATTAATTTTTTTCCCTTTTTAAAGCCTTATAGTCTGGGGTGACATTTTTTACACCCTTATTTCCTATGTTTGTTTGACTGTTCAGTGGTGTGTAAATTACTTGGAACAAGCAATAATTTTGGTTTGGAAGCTGTGATATTTCTTTTTGCATCTAGGTTTAGCCACACCGGTAGACTTGAAACTGAAATTGATCCCCATATTGCAACATATGCATCATGATGCAACCCTGGCTTCCAGTGCTCGCCAGCTCCTACAACAGCTGGTCACATCCTATCCCTCCACCAAGATGGTAATTGTTACACTGCACACTTTTACCTTGCTTGCTGCTTCATCTTTAGTTGATACGCCAAAGCAGGTAATTTTAATTTTCTTTATTAAACAAGTCATTTCTTCAGGCACTTTAAGCTAATAAATTTATTGTTCACACACCTCATAAATAACATAAAAATAGGCATTTCAGTTTTGAGGACTCTTTTTAAAAGCTTCATTCTCCGGTAGATGGTAGTTAAATCTTTATATATTTGCTCTTAGTTCATTGTGGTTGGTGTATCAATATTTGTAAATCCTTAATATTTGAAACATTTTTATTTCTCTAGTGACTATAATAAAGCCTTCCTGAAAGATAGTATATTTCTCCTTTGCATTTTCAGGACCTTTAATCTTAAACAGTTGTTCTATGTCTATTATAGGGAAGTTAAAAGATTTGAATAAAATTGACAATTTTTATTTAGTTTGTAGACCATAATTGGGGGGCTGTACAGATATTAGTAGAGATAGGACTATCCAAACTGCAAGTGTATTTTATAGGCCTTTACCTACATATGGCCAATTAGAATATTGCCTTTGTATTTATCCACTACCAAGGCATTTTCCTATCCTGCTATTTCCTCCAAATAGGTGTCTGGGGCCATGGATCAGGTCGGAGTTAGTGGGCTCTGACCCACTGTTAGTTCTTCCCATCTTTTCTTCCTCCTTGAGTGTACAAATACCTTCCTCTTGCCTTTTTCTTTATTTTTTGAGTATCATAGCTCAGTTATGTTTCTCATATACATGCTCATCTGTTTTAACCAATTTTTTCCTTCTTTTCTGTTTTCAAAGTTTTGCCTGCTATTTTATAGAAATTTCTCTGCCTCCTCAGTTTTCATGTTTTACCTCTTTTTTTGTTCCATTTATGAGCCAGAAAACATTTGTAGTTGTGACTGATATGGGAAAAGTGTTTCCATGAATATTAGTAAATTATTACTATTAATTTTTTGCTGCTTTTCCTTATCAGTCATTAAAACTTCTATAATTTCAGGTAGTACTTAATAACAGATATTACGATTTCAAACTTAGGTTTTTCTGTATTAATTACATATTAAGCTAGTAACTTCCTTTTTTAGTGTCACCTTAAGTCCCTTGCTAAGATTTAGAAAGCACCCCAATCTCATCAGAAACACATTTGAGGGGGGTGGGAGGGACTAGGTGGCACAGTGAATAGAGCACTGGCCCTGGAGTTGGACCTAAGTTTAAATCTGGCCTCAGACACTTAACATTTACTAGCCCTGTGACCTTGAGCAAGTCAACCCCAATTGCCCTGCCTTCTCCCCTGCAAAAAGAAAAAAAAAAGATAAAAACTGATTGTCATTTACTAGAAAGTTTAAGTTGTTTCTCATTATCTTCACTTTCAAAGAAAAATTTAGCCTCCAGATTTCTACTTGGAAGGGGACATTCCATTCCACAGTAATTATGCTATTAATTTCTAGAGCTCTTAAAAATGCTCAGAAATCTGCTTTAAATTCTATGGGTCTCCATTTACTTCCTCATCTTCCTCTAATTAAAGCTACTTTTACTCATTTACTAACATTCAGAAATTTAAAAAAAACTGTTGTGTTCAATTTTATTATACTTTTGATTAATCAGTAGCATAGCAAAATTGTGTTTATGTTTCAGAGCAAAGATATGTTAGGTAGATGTTTTTGCATAACTGTGAAAGTTAACTACCATTTATAGTGAAGCTTCTGTGGGAACTTATGTTTAGATTTCTATATTAAACAAATGAACTTTTAGAACATTAGAACTAAAGGCATGCCTCCTTTTATTGGACTTTGCTTTATTGTGCTTCATAGATGCTGTGTTTTTTACAAATTGAAGGTTTGTGGCAACCTTGCATCAAGCAGATCTGTTGATGCCATTTTTCCAGTAGCACGTGCTCCTATCATGTCTTTGTGTCACATTTTGGTAATTCTTGCAATATTTTAGACTTTTTAATTGTTATTTTATCTGTCATGATGATCTGTGATCAGTGATCTTTGAAGTTACTATTGTAATTGTTTGGGGATGCCAAAAACCCCACCCATGTAAGTTAGTGAATTTAATTGATACATGTTGTGTGTGTTCGGTCTGCTCTACCAATTGGCTGTTCCCTTGTCTCTCTCCTTGGGCCTCCCAATTCCCTGAGACACAATAATATTGACATTACCCAGTTAATAACCCTACAGTGACTTCTAAGTGCTCAAATCAAAGGGAAGAGTGAGCTGATGGCAAACTTCATTGTTGTCTTATTTTAAGAAATTGCTGCAGCCACCTCAACCTTCGGCAACCACCCACAATGAGCAGTTAGCAGCCATCAACAATGAGACAAGACCCTCTACCAGCAAAAAGATTACAGCTTGCCGAAGGCTCAGATGATAGTTAGCATTTCTTAGCAGTAAAGTATTGTTTATTAAGGTATTTACATTGGTTTTTTTAGACATAATACTATTATACACTTAATAGACTACAGTATAGTATAAACATAACTGTTATATGCAATGGGAAACCAAACAATTCATATGACTTGCTTTATTGTGATATTTGCTTTATCATGGTGGTCTAGAATCAAACCCACAATATCTCTAAGATATATCTGTGTTTATAAGTTAATGAAATCTCTGTTGCCTTGAACGTGAAAACGTACAAAATGTTTTGTTAAAAGATGTCTTGGTCATTTATAAATTATTCCATCAGTTCCCAAATCAAATTTTAAATCCTAATTTGTGTTATATTGTTTATGAATGATAACTTTCTTGCTTTATAGATTCAACTCCTATTACAATACTTGAAGAATGATCCCAGGAAAGCAGTAAAGAGACTTGCTATTGAGGACTTGAAGTTACTTGCAAATAAAACACCACATACATGGAGCAAAGAGAACATTCAGGTATGTATACCTTAAGCATCACTATTTTTCTTAGAAAAACTGTATGATGTTTTAAATTTGATTTAAAATGTAGTCAGGGTCACAATTTTGTTCTCTCTTTTTCGAGTAATACAGTCTTAGTGATCAGTGTTCTAAGTGAATAATTACATTTGTGATAGAAATTGATAGTATATTATCTAATTATGTATATAATTAGATAGAATATATAATATTAATAATAATTAATACTATGTATTATAATATATTATATGTAAGTATAATAGAAATTTAGTAGACCTAAATCAGATTCTTTTTGTAAGTATTAAGGTATATCCTCATTTGTGAATTCATGGCAAGGATTCAAGATCTAAAAAGTAATTGGTTTTACAGTACCGCATCTCTAATACTGACCGCCAACACCCCCTCCGTCCTAGTCTCTATCTTATCTTAACCTCTTCATATATTCTTTCTTGCTTGCTTTTTATATTTTAACAGATTGTAGAACTATTTACTCTGTTGAAAACTGTATATTCACCATAAAAAAATGTATGAAATTTAATTAAGCAAATATAATTACTTAGTTGTTTTCCTCAAATCATGAGGGAATTGACTTTATATTTCATGAACAAAATTTTCATCCTTATACTTCTAGGCTGTCCTAAAAAAGCCTAAAGCAGTTTCAAAGGCTTAAAAATGCAGTGAACACACATAAAAGATAAAAACTGATTGGGGGGAGGAGCTAGGTGGCCCAGTGAATAGAGCACTGGCCCTGGAGTTAGGAGGACCTGAGTTCAAATGTGGCCTCAGACACTTAACACAAAAACTAGTGTGACAATTCACTTAACCCCAATTGCCCTCCAAAAAGCAAGAAAAGAAAAGAAAGAAACAAAGAAGGATGTTGGCTGGGATCTTGAAGGAAGCTAAGAGCTGAGATGAGGAAGGAGAGTTTCAGATATGGAAGACAGCCAGTGAAAATGTCATAGTCAGAAAATAAAGTGTCTTTTGTGAGGAACTGCAAAGAGGCCAGTGTTACTGAATCATGGAGTAGATAGGGAGTTGAGGGAGAAAGTAAGAAGACTGGAAAGGCAGAAAAGGAATCAGAAAAATTTCTGTTTGATTTTGGTGATGATAAGGAGCCAGTGGAATTTACTCACCTTAGGGCAGGGGTGGGAGGTTGATCTGATCAGGTTTGTACTTTAGTAAGATCATTTTGACAGCCTAATGGAAGATGGATTGTAGTGGGAGAGACTTAAGGCAAGGAGGCGGCTACTGAAATAGAGTAGTAACAAGATGATAAAGTCCGAACCAGGGTGGTAACAATGTCAGAGAAGCTGGGGGGGGGGGGTGGGGAGGAAGGGAGGAGTGCAAATAACAAGAATGTAGAATTGATAGTTCTTGGCAACAGACTGGTTATGAAGGGTAAAAGAGAGTGAAGAGTCTTGGATGATGTCTAAGATGTGTGCCTAGGAATATGGGAATATGCTACTGCTCTCTACAGTAATAGGAAAGTTAGGAAGAGGGAAGACTTGATGGAAACGATTTTATCTTCTGCATATATCTTATTGCCTCTTGAAGGTAAGAATGCTTGTACATGCCTAGTAGGTGTTTAATAAATACTTGCCGCTGGGGCGGCCTGGTAGCACAGCGAGTAAGAGCACCAGCTCCAGTGTCGGGATGACCTGGGGATCAAATCAGGGCTCAGATACTTAGCACCACACCCAGAAATAACTGGCCGTGTAACTTAACCCCGATTGCTTAAAAAATAAATAAATAAATACTTGCCTCCCTGAATTTATTATGACCTATTGACAAGATAGTATGTTTTGGAATATATCACGTCTTACAAGAGTCATTTCAACTCATTGAGCATTTAAATGTCTCTTATGTGCAGAGCTCTGTATTCATTGTTAGGAAAGATGCAGACAAGACACAGAACTTGCATGGAGTTTAGAATCCATTAGATATGACACATAAACAAAATAATACTAATCCATAAATGCAGGTAGCTAGGGATACAATGGCTGGGAGTCAGAAAGACCTGAGTTCAAATTCAGACTCAAACTTTTGCTAGGTGTGTGACCTTAGGTAAGTCACTTAACTATAACATGGAGATAATGATAACACTTGAATTATAATTCCCAGGGTGATTGCGAACATCAAATAAGATTGTATTTGTATAAAGTGCTTAATATAGTGCCTGGCACATAGTAGACATTATATAAGGGCTAGCTATGATGAGAAAAGAGGTGAAGAGACAGTATTTGGTTCATCACAATTTTTCAAAAAGGTCTTTCTTAAAGGTAACCAAAGCAATTCTGATTTCCCCCCATATTAAATGGCATAATTGGTACTTAATTTTTTTTAGCATCTAGAAAAATTAAACTAAATGGAATATATCAGAATGATAGTGGGGAATGATTTAATCCTTTTCTTTATGTCAATTTTGAATTTCAGATACTCTGTGAATGTGCCCTCCAGACTCCTTATGACAGTTTGAAACTAGGAATGCTCTCTGTCCTGTCCACATTGTCAGGAACTATAGCGATCAAGCATTACTTCAGCCTTGCTCCAGGTAAAAAGGATGAGAAGTCTTCTGCACGTTATTACTTCACAAAATTAGGTTGTATGTTTAATTATCTTGAGCTTATAAAAAAAAGTATTCAAATCCTGAAAGATCCTAAAGTATTTTCATGGCATTCCAACTTTCATTATAGTTACTAAATAGGCCATCAGTTACTGATAATTGACAACTTATTTTTGATGGAAGTGGATCACAGTTCAAGAGCATTGCTCTCTTTTGATTTATTAAAAAAAATTTCTATATGGGTAGAACAGTACTTTTATGAGTGCTTTTTAAAATGATAGTGATTTTATATTTAACCTGACCCTCAAATGGATGAACATTGCACTTTTAGAGGCATAACCAACAAAATTGATTAAGTCCCATTTCTGTCACAGTGCAAAGATACATGTTAAATTGTATCCAAAAAGTAATAGTTTGCTTACCAATAAGGCTCTTATACTGAATTTTTTGTCCAGCAAGATTTGTGGGATATTTCGCTTTGGTTTTGCTTTTATAACCAATTAAGTCATCTGATTAAACAACTCTGTTGCAAAGAGCTGCAATAGACAAGATTTTGACTCATAAGTAAGACAATTTTCTTTTTAAAAATATCCCAGAGAAAGTAAAACTGGATTGTCAAGTGTGAAATAATCAAATACACCTCTGGTTTGATGTTTCTTTCATTTGATTCTATATATCATATGATTTATAGCTAGAAGATTATCCCAATCACCACATTTTATAGATGAAGAAACTGGACCCTAAGAAGTAAAATAACTTTCCCAAGGTCACACAGGGAGTAAATGGCAGAATCAGGAGGTGAGCCTGGGTTCTCTGATTTTAAACTCGGAGCTCATTTTACAATACCATGCAGTTTAAGTACAGTTATCCCTTCCACATCACGGGGCGGGGCTAGGGGGATGGTGCCCCTGAGATCTGGAAAATCTGTGTAAAATTTTTTGGCCCTCGATTTGTACCAAAGAAGAAGTCTGAATTTTTTCTTTTTCTTTTATGAGGTGTTTACAAAACCTTATTGTAAAATTTGGGTTGAATATTTGGTCATAGGTGCTGTGGCATCTGCTGGACTTCATGTGTCATGTATAGTCATATAAATAAAATGCACTTTTATTTAGTAATTGTATTTTATTATCCATTCAAAGGGAAAGGAGTAATGGTATGGCTAACACCCAGAATCATTCACATTTGGCTTTGCTGAATATTTTTTATTTCTATTTGAATATAAATTAGTGTACCCAATGCTCTAGATAAGTCACACCTTAAGTCTAGTAATGAAACTATGTTATGATGGCCATATTCAGCAAGAAAGTCATCAGTCAGCTCTTTTTTACCCCCCAAATACCGGAAATGAAAGGCATCTCTTAATGTAAGCACAAAATACCAAACTAGGCTGATTCACTTAATATGTCCCCTTTGATATGCTGTCTTTCTGACTCACACTTTCATGGGGTGGGTGGAGGGTGGAGAGAATGGTATAGATAAGAGAGCAATCTACTGTCCAGCTGGGCTACTGTGTGTATATAATAGATGATTAAAAAGTATTTCTCAACAATAATGATTTCTACTGTGTATCACTTGGCAGCTTAAAAGTATTTTCCTTCCAGCAACTCTGTGAAGTGAGGTAGGCAGGTAGGTATCACAGTGGATGGATTTGTGGACCGGAAATTAAGAAGGCCCGAGTTCAAATCCCACCTCAGACATTTCCTAGCTATGTCACCCTGGGCAGATTACTAAACCTTGGTCTGCCTCAGTTTTCTCATCTTTAAAATGGAGAGAATAATAACAACACCTGTCTCCCAGAGGCAGTTGTTATATGGTTCAAATGAGATAATAATTATAAAGCACTTAACATGGTGCTTGAGACTTGATAGGTGCTATATAAATGCTAGGGGTAGAAGTACCACCATTTTACAAATGGTAAAATTGAAGCCCAGAGAGATTGTGACTTACTGCTCCTTATACTCCTACTAGGCATCTGAGCTAGAACTCAAAACCCAAGTCTTTGACTCTTAAATCTAGTTCTCTTTCCACTGTACCATACTTCTCTCTAAGTAAGCATGGTTGGTGATTCCACTAGAAATTAATATCATCTTGTCAAGATAATTTTGTTACTTGAAATATAAATGTGTTATTAAATACTACTAAGGTGGTGTTAATACTTAAGTAATAGTAAAGTAATGTTACCGATACACTCTTAAGCATAACAAGGGCGTTATTTCCAAAGACTTATAATTATATATAATAGGGGACAAGGTCCTCTGCAAGAGGGACGAGGGCATACAGTTGTGACTCTCAAAGAAGGGGTCATTTTAAGACATTACACCCATCTCTCCTTTCTGGTCTTCCTTTGGAGTTTGACCCCCCTTGTTACCCTTTGATTGAGAATCTAGACCCAAAACTAAATCTACACAGTACAGTTATTCCACCATCAACCTTCATATGTCAAAAGAAATACTGTAGCTTATGGCCCAGACTTTAAGGGAGGTGTTGTGCATGAAGAGAAAAGTGTTTTGAAGTCCTAGTTCTCACTTGTCTGCTCACCAGGCGTGCAGTCTTGATCAAGTCTTTATGAATTACTCTTCTCTAAGCATAAAGTACATATGCAGATAGTTTTGAGAGCAGAACTAGATATGACTGTTGATCTTTTTTTCCAGTATTAGGCTTGTAGCATTATGTATTTTAATACAGTCAATCCTGAAAATGTGGAATCTTGATTCCTATAATATATTCAGTTCTGTTGCTTGGTATTTACATTAGTTCTTCTTAGATTTGTTTTTAAAGGCAAGCTGAGGATAAACTTAGAATATGAAATCATTTTAAAAATACTTTTACATAGCCATTCTTGCCTTCCTGACAAAGAGAGAAGAAATGATATGATACCAGTAGGAATGGAAAAAAGGATATATAATCCTATTAGGGAGTTACTTGTGAATTACATATTTAGGAGTTACTGACAAATTACATGTTGTACTATTTGACTTTTTTCCTCTATTCATTTAGGAAATACAATTACTTCACCTAGGTCATCTGATTTAGTCAGATTGGCACAAGAATGCTGTTACCATAATAATCGCGGTATAGCAGTTCATGGAGTGCGGGTCCTAACTAATATAACTGCTTCTTGTCAAGAAAAAGGTAATTTTTTTTTTAAAGCAATCGGGGTTAAATAACTTGCTCAAGGTTACACGGCCAGGTGTTTCTGGGTGGATGCTAAGTGTCAGAGCCCGGATTCAATCCCCAGGTCGTCCCGACACTGGAGCTGGTGCTCTTACTCGCTGTGCTACCTGGCTGCCCCAGAAGCTTTTTCTTTTTCTTTTTTTTTTTTTTTTTAAGCAATTGGGGTTAAGTAACTTGCTCAAGGTTACATGGCCAGTTATTTCTGGGTGTGGTGCTAAGTATCTGAGCCCGGATTCGATCCCAGGTCATCCCAACTCTGGGGCCGGTGTTCTTACGCCCTGTGCTACCTGGCCACCCCCGAAAAAGGTAATGTTAAGCAATTTGGGGGGATACTTACACACTTACCTGAGTTTGGTTTAGGGGTTTTTTTGTTGTTGTTTGCTAACTTCCTCCCACTTAAGTAGTTTCTTCTGTCATAGGATTTAATTGGTAAATTTAGAGGTGATTGGGACCCTCTCTAGTCTTGACTTTTCAACCTGACCTTTCAAATCCGAAATCTGTGAGGTTGTGACTTGTCAGCCAAGGTCACAAAGCTAGTAAGTATCACAGGGGGATTTAAACCTAGGTCTTCCTGACTTCAGGTCCTAAGTCCAGCAGTGCTTACTCCACACCCTGATAGCTCTGTTGGTTTTCACTTTACCAGTGGTGTTATATAAATATTTCTTAAAGTTTACTGAACACAGTAAGAATGATGCAGATTCTTTTTTTTTTTCTTTTTTGTTTTTGGAGGGGGGAAGGCAAGGCAGTTGGGGTTAAGTGACTTGCCCAAGGTTACATGGCTAGTAAGTGTTAAGTGTCTGAGGCCGGATTTGAATTCAGGTCCTCCTGACTCCAGGGCCAGTGCTCTCTATTCACTGCACCACCTAGCTGCTCCAGTGATGCAGATTCTTACAGTATGGGCAGTGAGACTAGGATTTGAAAGGTTGGGGGATATTTCCATTTCTTACTTCTCCTTTTCTTCTGATACCTATATTCTTGCAAGTAGGGACACTGTATTAACTTCCTGATAGGTATCTTCTCTGGAGCTAACCACCAGTCCTAGATTCTTCCACTAGCATTCACCACAGGAAACTTTGGGGGAAATATGTATAATCATTTCAAGGTCCCCATTAAACATACTCAAAGGCTGAAATAACAAAAGGTAACTCATGCAGACAGATGTGAATTAACCTAGCATGCTTGTTTTATCTGAAGCTTTCAAAACACTGAATTCATTTATTTTAGCTAGGAGAAAATGTATTATTTAACATTTCTAAGTTTTCTCTACTTATTAACAATAAGGTTTTTAAAAAGATTTGTATATGCATTCCATTATCAACAAGTAATATTTATTATACATTCAACTCATATGTAAGGTATCCATTGGTTCTCTGGAGAGACCTTGGAGATTATCTAGTCCAACCCCTTATTTTGAAGACCACAAAGTTTAAGAAAGTTTCCTAAGGTCACCCAAGGAGTAGGGACTAGAACTGGAATTTTAATCTATTTTTTCTAGTTCCGAATCCACTATTTTTACTACTATACTCTGCGTGGCACTGAGTTTTCAAAGGCAATAAGTGAGTATCAGAATATCCAGTTGTATTGAATGCTAACTTTGGTCTTTTGTTAAGAAATTATAAATACATAGTCCCTCTTAGTCTTTAGTAATTCTGCCTGGAACACATCTGCTTAGAAGCATTTGTTTCCATTGTCCTTCTATTCTCTGTAGATTTGTATGTTGCTCTGATTTGTATAATCAAACCTACTTACTGGTTGGTTTAATTCTACTTTTTCAGTAAGCATTATTTGCACTATAGCATAGAGTGAATAAAGCATATTTATTAAGTGCTTACTATGTGCAAAGCACTTTTTTTAAGTGCTAGGGATACAAATAGGAAAGTATGTCAGTTCCTGCTCTCAAGGAGCTCACATTCTGAAAGGGGGGATTGACTCATGGAAAGTTTCAAATGCAAGTCAAACAGAAAAGTCCCATGGTTCTTAGGGTACAGTGGCAAAGCAAATAGTAATGCTTTTTTTTTTTTTTTTAAGAAAAATTTCAGTGAGCAAAAATCCACCTTCTGTCCCTCCTACCCTCATTTCCTGAATGAGAAACAAAGAAAAACAAAACTCCTGTTATAAACATCTGTAGACAAGCACAACACATTTCTATATTGGCCTCATCCAAAATAATATGTCTCATTCTGCACTCTTGAGTCTTTCATCTCTCTGTTAGGAGGATGGTAGTGCATTTCATCATTAAGCCTCTGGAATTGTGATTGTTTGCTATGCTGATCAGAGTAACTAAGACCCTCAAAGTTGTTTGTTTTTACCATATTGTTAGCATTATATAAATTGTTCTCATGGTTCTGTTCATTTCACTCTTCATCAGTTCATACAAGTCTTCCCAGAGTTCTCTGAAACTATCCCCTTTGTTTCTTTTTTTTTTTTTTTAAAGCAATCAGGTTAAGTAACTTGCTCAAGGTTACACAGCCAGTTATTTCTGGGTGTGGTGCTGAGTGTCTGAACCTGGATTTGATCCCCCAGGTCATCCCAACACTGGAGCCCGTGCTCTTACTCGCTGAGCCACCTGGCCACCCCTGCAATTTGAAACTTTTATAGTTAAAACTATACTAAGACTTTTGGAACATCATGTAAAATGTTCCCAGAGCAGATATTTATGGTGTATATTGTAGCTATCTCCCTAAATGTCTTTAAAGACAATTACCATATTCAAACTCAGTTCAGTAAACATTTATTAAGCACCTGCTGTGTTCTAGAGCTTGGAAGGAATTTAGTGCCCCACCCTCTTAGTCTTCCAATCAAAGGGAATGGGCTGCTGAGGGAAGGGAATTAATGAAAGATGATGAATCAAAAACTGAGTCAGTCAGCATGATATTGAGATTTCAGGTTATTAATTTAGAGTTATAAAGCAGGTATAAAAAAACTGTCTTAAGTAGTGAAAGGGTATTCAAATAGTAATTTTGATACAAAGGATTTTATTCTCCTTTTGGTCTTGACTTTACAAGCTTAATGAGATTACAAGAGTTCTGGTTTGGCTTATATTTATGTCTTAGAAGTTCAGCTTTCATTAGAAACTATGTTTCTTTTCCTGAGTAACATTTCCATGGAAATTAGAGTGGTCTGCATGTAATTTATATATATCTTAGAGGAGAGTGTGATGTTAATGGAATATAAGATCTTCCATTAATAGACCTATGTGACCACATGTGTCCCCTTTTCCTTGGAAAAAGGGCCATGTTCCCAGGTCTGAAGGTACACAGGTATTTCAGTCTCAGCTGTGATACATCCTGAGTCACATAGAGTCCATTGGGGGAGGAACTTGCCTAAAGGGAAGCTTACTTAGGAAAGGCTTTCTAACAGGAAGACTTACTCAATTAGGCACTGAGCCACATGGGTTGTGATGCCTTTTGGCTCTGAGCCTATTAGTTGAAAACTATGTATACTGGAAGGTTGGTACTTTACTTTGGGGGTTTGCTTATTAGAAGGACCTTTTGATTCCCTGGACAGAACTCTTGAATAGCTGCTCTGAGTAACTGTTTGTTAAGAGTCCCTTGACTACTCAGAGGTTTATGCTCTCCTGATCTGGTAGTGTATGTAGGTGGTTGTATTACTTTGTTCAGACAGTAGGAGCCATGTCTGTTGAATCTCTGAGACTTCTCTGTAATTAAAGTAATATTGCTGACCCTTTTAAAAGTTGTCTTTTCTTTAGCAAAGCAGATCAAAGAACCTGTACTAGCAGCACACCCTGTGTGCTAGGGTGCTTGCTATTATAGGCAGCCTTAGGCATATAGATATTAAATATGCTACCCATGAAAGAAACATAAAGCATGCTTTATTCTTACTGTTTCTTGTAATATTCCCCACCTAAGAGTGTCTGTTACTCTCTAACTTTGTGATACTGACTTTGGTTTTAATAATTATTGGAGGCTTTTTCATATTTTTCATTAAAATGATGAAGAAGGTAATAAAGTATAAAGATTTGAGTTTCAGAATAAATGTTACATTGACTTTTTTTCCCCTGTAAAACGATTTCAGTCTTAATTACTGTCTTTATAATAGCCTTGTGAATTTTAGGGACTTCTGTTTCTCAGGCTGTTTGTTCTCTGTGTACTTATTTTATTTTTGATATTGTATCACACCAGAATGTGTCATTTATTTCTTTAGAACTTTTGGCATTGGAGCAGGATGCAGTCTTTGGCCTTGAATCTCTCCTGGTGCTTTGTAGTCAAGATGATAGTTCAGGTGCTCAAACAACTTTAAAGGTAAAAAAGTATTTGCTTAACATAATTGTTTATATTACATAAACAAAAAGCTTTATTTTAATCTTCACTCTAAAACCTAGTCCTTTAATCTAAAATATCACAAAAAATGCACAAAATAAACATTTAAGCTGATTTTTTTTTTCACCATGGAGGATTAAACATATATTTAGCTGGTATAGTTTTGAAAAGTGTCTAAAGCAGATGTAGTTGACAGTCTCTTCTCATTAGAGTTTATAATCTAAAACATACAACATTGATGATAAAACTAAAGACATATATCAAGGCATATAAGCCATATATTTTACCAAGAGCTGATGGAATAATTTCTCTAGTCACATAAATAGAAATATCTGTTATATATGAAGTTTCATGGGCCAGTTTTGGTACTGTAGTGCTAATGACCAATTAGGAAAGCTTCTTAGGGACCTTAACTGACAAAATGGCTAGTCAGAAACCTCAGAAAAAGGAAATTATTTACTAGATATAGAGCTAAAGCTAAATATAGATATAGATATAGAGCTAAGGCTGAATTCACAAGATAAGAGGAATATAGCATAAGATTTTTTTTTAAACCCTCGTGCTTCAGAAAGAGCATAAGATAAGACTAGGCTCACATCTTGGAACATAGTGACTTCCACAACATATCTCTACTTTTATCCAGCATTGCTTCATTCAACATTGTTATTTCTGGGAGTGGAAACTTAGCTGTACTTATGAGCAAGATAGACTAGTTGGCAGGCTATAAACAAGACAATTAACTCTCCTTATACCTTAGTTTACTTATCTACTGTATTAGTAATTGGAATAATTGCTGAGAGTCTACCTAGATTATAGTTTCATCTCACTAAAAAGGGTCATTTAGATCATTTGATCCAACCTGCTCATTTTGCAGATGTGAAAAGTGAGAGTCATCCCTCATCCTGAGGGTCAAGTGATAATATATTCTGAAAAAAAATTCTGAAATTCTTTGTTTCTATAAGATAAGGGATTTTACTCAAGAGCTACTAAGCTTTTAGAATATAATGGCACTGACAGGAAAAGGAGGGAATCTTTTTTCTTACTCAGTAGAGGGCAGGAGGAGTCTCTAGGATAATATACAAGGGATTTTTATTCCATATAGTTTGGTATAGGTGGCCACTGAGGTCCTGTCCCACTTCAGTTTCTCTGATTCTTTGAATTAAAGGCCCTGAGAAAATGACATTTAGATTTGGCCATAAAATATTTTTTCCTCTTAATTTTCCATAAGCTCATCAGGCTTAGTTCTAGGTATATCAATAAAGCATTGGCTTTGCTTTATTTTTTAATTTAGTTTTAAGTGTGGTATAGTTGGAAAATGTTATTATAGGATTATATTGATTCAATACATGGAGTATTCATAAAAGAAGATGATATTCTATCTTCAAGAAGTTAGCCCACCATGTTGCTAGTATCAGTGCACATGATTCTTTTGTATTAAGGATGAATTTAGGCACTAGAAAAAACTGACTAAACTGATTTTTTTTTTTTTGGATATGCAGATAGCTTTGACTTGTATGGTGAAGCTAGCCAAGTGCCGTCCTCATCTCAGCCAGTCAGTGGTTGAGTCTCTGCTGACTCAGTTGCACAGTGCTCAGGATGCATCCAGGATTCTCATGTGCCACTGCTTGGCTTCCATTGCCATGCAGCTACCAGTGTTGGGTGACGGGATGCTTGGAGACTTAATGGAGCTCTACAAAGTGATTGGACGTTCTGCTACAGATAAGCAGCAGGAACTTTTGGTGGGAAACCACTTTTTTGGAATGTACTGTTGATGAATAGGACTCAGTCCAGCTTTATCTATTTTGAGAACTTTTAAACTAGTATACAACTTAAGTGAAGCTGACAAGTTAATAATAAAGCTGATACTTGCATAGCATTTTAAGGTTTTGCAAAATACTTTACAGATATCACAGTCATTAAACATTTATTTAGTGCCTACAGTGTGTCAGACACTCTGCTAAGTACTGGGGAGACAAAAAGGGGCCAAAGAAGTTCCAGTCCTCAAGGCACCCACAGTATTACAATTGTAAAACATACTGAATGTAGTCAAAGAATGTGGGTTCACATCTCTTCTGTGTGACCTTGGGCAAATAACCTTCACCCTTTTCCTTTCCCTGTCATGCCTTAGTTTCCTTATATGTAAAATGAAGGGATTTGGAGTAGGTCCCTTCCAAACTCTGAATCTGTGCCACTAGTCTTTTTTGATCCTTATACCAAACTTTTGAAGTAAATGCCTCAGTACTTGAGCTAATATTTTATTAAAGCAAATGGCAAAGAATCAGGGATTGTATATGTGAAAGTGTAAAGTTAAAAAGAGAGAATTACAAAGAGAATTTACTTTGGAGCTGTAATTAGAACCAAAATGTTTGACTAATATTGAACATTATTTGAGTTAGGTTATCAGTCATGTTGTAGTTGGTTTGAAATAACTAAAGGAAAGCCCTTTTTAGTTTTGAACACATCAAGCTACTACCTCTTTTCCCAAAGAACCTTCAGGGGAATGGAAGGAAACAAGCATTATACTGAGTGCTTTACAGGTATCTCATTGGATTCTCACAACAGTCCTGTGAGGCAGGTGCTATCATTATCCCTGTTTACAGGACAGTTGTTCAACTAATTGCTGATGTTCTACCCTTGCTAAAGTCTCAGCTAAATTACAAGTGACAAAAAAGTCACTTTTTTCTATATGTGAAACAAGTAAATTATGAATTAAATACCACTTTTATTTCAAAGCAGTGGGTTCAGATATTCACCAGTTAATCAATCAGCAGGTATTTATTAAGCAAGTATGTACCAGGTGCCATCAGCAGCAACAGAAAAACAAAACAATCCCTACTCACAGGGAACTTATATTCTGATGGAGACAACAAAGACATTTATAGGTGTATATAAGATAAATATAAACAAATCTAAATATTAAGTTCTATTAGCTCTCATAAGTACAAATAAATAGGAAAAGAAGAAATACAAGGTAGTTTAAGAGTGAAGGCAATGTCCAAAGTGGCCTTTAGATGCATCTTGAAGGAAGAGGGGGATTTAGTAAGATGGAGATAAAGAGGGAATACATTCCAGAGGTATGGGACATGGACACACAAAGATGAGAGATGGAGTGTCCTGTGTGAGGAACAGAAAAGACCATTTTGCTTGGAATATAGAGTGCAGGAGAGGGAGTAAAGTCCCATGAGGATATATTGCAGCTACCATAATCTTGAGTGGGTGGAAAATTTTATGACTGAATCTTAGAGGAGTTACTGAGTGAATGTGGTAAAGAGGAATTCAGGAAGTTGCCATGGACAGGGAGCAAGGAGAATTCTAACTCCCTAAACTCAGTGAGTCAGAAGTTGTGGGTGAAGGTATAGCCAGGAGTAGAGAAGAGGGAAGAAGGGCAGGGGCAGGTGGTGCAGCACCAGCCAATGTAGTTTAACGTGCTGACCATGTTGGGCCACAAAAAATATGATTATAATGAAATATGAGCTGCAGCTCTCCTCCCCTCTCCCTTTTTCCTTTTCTCTCCTTCTTCCTCTCCTTCCCCCTCCCCCCTTTCCCTCCATCTCTTTCCCTTCTACCCTCTTACTGGTATGGATTTGGAATCTAGAGAACTGGATTTGAATTCCTTCTTACCTGCTTCCTCTTCTGTGTAATTTCGGGCAAATAGGTTACTCTTTTCCCAGGTTGTGATTACTTACCTATCAAATGAGGAAGTTGGATTGTCAGTCTTTTCCAACTTTACGTGAGAGTGGCTTGAAGATAGAGCAGGGATTATTCATTCATTGTGTTTGTATCCCTAGCTCCTAGTACAGTGCCTGCACATAATAGGGACTTGAATACTTATTAATTAATTAATGCTTGAGAAATGTTGGTAGAAACAACGGAGTTAGAGAAGATTTATATGACCAGAAAAACTATATTATAGTTCATCCACAAGAGGGCGCTGCATGTTGGCACTGCATTGAGTAGTGCTTTTAGTAACAAAAGTTTCAGTAGAAAAACAAGATTCCAGTTAAGCCAGTCTGAATGCATCAGTGTTGTAGTTGGTTTGCAATAACTAGCTAAGTGCATTTCTAATTGAAGTGATGTTTTTATCTTGAAGACAGCGCATGTTCTTTAACACTGCAGGAAGTTGTTACTTGGTGTGACCTCAGTAAGCTTTATGCTAGAGTTAACTGTTGGCCTATAATTAGATGAACCTTTCAAATTCCAGGCTATCAATGGGGGGATATTTGTTAGTTCTTCTTGCTTACGTAGTTTGGATTTTTTAGCCGTTACGATTCTCATGAAAACGATTTATGCCTCAGAAGCAAACTGCCTTCTTTGGTATTACTTTTTATTAAAATTTAACTAGAATTACAATGTCTTCAAACATTATTGATACTCAAATCTCCATTAAAGTCTTATGCCAGGGCTACATCCGTGGCATGGAGCTGAATGGATCCAAAGGTCTCATTTTTCCAGTTTATAACATGCCTAAATGACCTTCCTGCTTTAACCAAGCTTGAGTAAAGACCTGGTGATGTGCTGTATTTATGATATCCTAGCAAAATTTGGAGAGGATTGTTACCAGCTTTGTTTCAACCATAGCAACTTAGGAAGATTGCCTACTAAGGAATAGGAGAGTTATAATCTATATGTCAAAAATGAAATAATGGATCCTTGAAGTATTGGTGAAAATGTCATAACAGGATAAAAAAGGGAGGAGGAACATTTAGGAGTACAAGAGAATCTACCACTTTAGGGGAATATCATGGAATATCTTTGCTATTATGTAGATAATTATATTAACTTTTCTTCTTTGAACTAGGTTTCTTTGGCTACTGTGATTTTTGTAGCCAGTCAGAAAACATTATCTGCTGAAGTTAAAACTGTTATTAAACAACAACTTGAGAATGTCTCTAATGGTTGGACAGCATACCGGATTGCCAGACAGGCATCTAGGATGGTAAGGTGCCCACCTTTCATATCACCTATGTTGAGAGAAACAACATAAAGCAACCCTTAGAATGAGGGATTACCAACCACACTTACTGCTTAGGATGAAAATATGAATTCCAAGGCTTGAGTTAAGAATTTGGATGATGCGGGGAAAGAGATTTTATTTTAAACTCTTTTTTTTCTTAATAAAATCACAAAATATTGGTCTGTATACCACAAGTTATTGGAAGCTTCTGCAGGAGTCCTAAATATTTGAGTCTGGCTAACTATATCTTGTTAGCATAATCTCTGTTTATTATCATGTCATCACCACTACTTTCCATAAACCTCACCTCTTTTCCTTTACTCAAAAGAATTCATGAATCTCTGCACGTAAAAAATAAATTTCTACGTATCAACCCCTCACTCCCCAACAATCAGCAGAATTCACCTGTCCTTTCTAAAGTGGAAAAAAACAAAGGAAAGACTTACTGTTTTGTTTTGTTTTTAAGGGGATGTAGAACATCAACATTTCAGGAATCTTTGTGATGAAAGTCTTGAAATAATAAAGTTTGAGAAATACTTAAAAGAAAGTTTGAAACAATTAGAACACAAATTATTCATCTATTAATCTTTTTCTTTCATAAAAGATTCCAGAGTCTTTAGACAGCTGTTCTCCAGAATAGTATATAGATCAAAAAAGATGTATGCTCATAGAGACATAATGGTAGAATGGGTAGAGGATTGACTTTGGAGTCAGGAAAACTTAGGCTCAAGTCTTACCTCTGAAACGTACCAGCTATGAGACCTGGTGAAGGGAGTTTCTACCTAGGGACTTACTTACACAAATGAAATCATAGTTGCAGTTCCCCACTATCTCCTCTTCTCCCTCAGAAAAAGTATGCCTTTCCAGACTGGTGAGAAAAAGGGACTGTTGATTTTCATAGTCAAGCCTAAATGACTAGCCTTCAGTTTATTTTTTCAAACAAAATTTTTATTGATTTCTTTTGTTTTTATGTCATCAATATTTTTTCTAGTATGTCCCCTCCTCCCCACCCAGAGAGCCATCCTATATGACAAATCACCAATCAATAAATTTTAAATCTTAAATTATATGAAATGTTTCACATCTATGAACCTCTCACCTCTACAAAGGAACTGAATTGAGGTATCTTCTTGTGTCTCTTCTTTGGATCCAGGTTTATCTTTTAGAATTTTGCATTCACTTTTTGTGTGTGGTGATTGTTCTTTCCATTTTATATTTTTGCAGTCATGGTTTATATTGTTTTCTGGCTCTGATTATTTTACTCTCTATCAGTTCATGTAAGTTGTTTCATGCTTTTTCATATTCATCCTTTCTTCCAATGAGATATTTTACATTGTCTTCCATTTTTTAATTCTTTTGGTTTTGTTTTATTGTTTCTTGATTTTCCAAAGTTATCAGCTTCCATTTGTTCCATTCTAATTTTTAAGGAATTCGTTTCTTCAGTGAAATTTTGAATCTCCTTTTCCATTGGACCAATTCAGCTTTTTAAGGTATTCTCATTGTATGGCCTACACTGGACTGTGCTCCACTCTCACCCAGGTACAACAGGCCTTTCCTGCTGACCTTCTAAGTTGTCTTTGGCATCTGTGGGTTGAGAGGTCTGGAAACCACTGCTGTTGCTGCTGATTCAGTCACCCTGAGGCCTGCTCCTAGTTTGCTGGGGCCTGGTCTGAACTGGAGTGGCCTGTGCTGGACTATACTCCTCTCTCACTCTGGTGCAACAGATCTTTTCTGCCAAGTTTTTCTTTTCTTACAAGTTGTCTTGGGCTGGGAATTTGTTTCACTGTTTTATTGTGGATTCTACTGCTCTAGAATTTGTTTAGAGTCATTTTTTAAAGGTATTTGGAGGGGTTTAGGGGAGAGCTCAGGAGAGTCCCTGTCTTTACTCTGCCATCTTCTCTCTGCCCCCTATATTGATCCTTTCTTACAGCACAGTAATCTCCCATTACATTCATATGCTACATCTTGTTTAGTCATTTTCCAGTTGATAGATAACTATTTTGTGGTAGCAAAAAGTTCTGCTATAAATATTTTTGGTGTACACAGGAACTTTGTTCTTATCAGTGGCCTCTTTGGGGTATAAACCTTGTAGTAGAATTCCTGGGTCAAAGGGAATGAACTTTATTTTCATAGTTCCAAATTGCTTTCCAAAGTGGTTGTGCTGATTCACAGCTCCACCCACAATATACCACTGTATTTATCTTCTCTCAGCCCCTGCAACATTGACTTCCCATCTCTGGTCATTTTTGTCAATTTACTGTAGATGAGGTGAAACTCAGGGATATTTTGATTTGTAGTTCTCTTATTAATGGTTTAGAGTATTCTTTCCTAGACTTCTAATAGTTTGCAATTCTTTCGATAACTGTTCATATCCTTTGACCACATATCTATTGAAGAATGTCTTTTGGTCACATACATATATGTGGGGGGGAGGTATATAGTATATGTATGTATGTATATCTTCATTATCTATATAGATCTTAAAACCTTATTTGAGAAATTTGATACAAAGATTTTTTTCACATTTAATTACTTTTTCTTATCCTAGATACATTAATTTTGTCTGTGGCACAGCTTTTCAGTTTCATGCAATCAGAACTTTATGTTTTTATCTTCCATAATTGCCTTTATCCTTTGGTTAAGAATATATCTCCTACCCATAGCTATGAAATGTATATGATATACTTCTCTTCTAATGTTTTTTTTTTCAATATGATCTTAAATAATAAGGTCATGCACCATTTGAATTTATTGTAGACTATGACATAAGGTGTTAGTCTAAACCTAATTTCTGCCAGACTGCTTTTCGGTTTCCCCAGCAACTTTTATCTAATAGGGAGTTCTTTGCTAAGTAAATTTATAATTAATTGTTTCTTTTGTCTTTGGTTCTAAATTTTTGTTATGTGAGAATAGCTTGGTATGTTTATCCTAAAGAAATATTTTGACTGAGTCTCAAAGTATACAATATGAAAATTGATTATTGAAACTTATCCAAGATTGGTTTTTCCTTTTCACTGCAGCATCAACTATTTCAAAGTATAAAAATGTCACTTGCCTCTTTGTCCTTTTTTAGGGTAATCATGACATGGCCAGAGAACTTTATCAAAGTCTCCTGACTCAGGTAGCCTCAGAACATTTCTACTTTTGGCTGAACAGTTTGAAGGAATTCTCCCATGCAGAACAGTGTCTCACAGGTTTGCAAGAAGAGGATTATAGTTCAGCACTTTCCTGTATTGCTGAATCTTTGAAATTCTACCATAAAGGGATAGCATCCTTAACAGTAAGTCTCTTGCTATAATGATGATGGCCTATGTGGAAATAGACATATCTATCTGAGTCATCTTTTAATTACCTCTTTTAAAGACTTGGTTTAGTAAAATTTTAACTTCCTGGACATGATTAAAAAGAGGGGTCTATTATTTATTGCCCCATACTCATTTAGATTGCTATATGGTAGGATATTGATAGTGAATTCCATTTTTTAAAGCATGCACAGGAAACCAAAGTTTATTTTAAGAGCAAATCCCTTACAGTAGGAAGAATGCCAGATAGGTGTAGAAAGTATGAATGGAATAAAGGTAAAAATCCTTCCTCTCTACATTCTGCTACACAGCACTCTGCCTAGGTCATTAACACTATTATTAACATCAAACCCCATTGGTTAAGCGTCTACTTACAGCATGGCATCCTATTGGGGAGGGCATAGTATTCCTTAAAAAATACTGGAAACAGCTCTCCTAATTATCTTTTCTTATAATTAATGAAGAAAGGGCCAAGTAAAATTAATAACTAGAATTTTCATTTCATGTAAAGTCTTAGAGTTAAAAGAGAACCTTTCAGGTTATATAGCCTAAACTTAATGCCTAATTCTGATATCCTCTACAAAATTCTTGGAAAGAATTCCAGTATGGGTCTGAACAGTCAGTAAACATTTATCAAGTGCCTACAGTGTGCTCAGCACTATGATAAGCACTGGTGATGCAAAGAAAAGACAAAAGTCCCTGCCCTCAAGGAGCTTACAGTCTTACAGGTGAGTCAATATGAATACAGTTCTGTACAAACAAACTGTATTCAGGATAAATGGAAAGTAATAGACAAAAGGAAGGCACTAAAATTAAGGGGGATTGGGAAAGGCTTCCTGTAGAAGGTAGGATTTTACCTAGGACTTGAGGAAGAAAATTCCGTGTGTAGAGGACAGCCTAGAATTCACCATCTTGCAGAGCAGCCCTTCCCATTTTTAAATGAATCTTTAGCTGCTCTTCTTTATGTTGAACTAGAAAACTTCCTTCCTCTAATTTCCACTTACAGGTCCTAGTTCTGTTCTCTTAATAAAGACTGTTTCCTATATAACAACCAATCAGATGTTTCAGGGTAGGGGGGAGCATGGTGGGAAAGAATGCAAATTACAGAGGAAATGGAAGGTAATCTTAAAGAACACACTGTCAGCGGAAGGGACTGGCAAAGGCCCCCTGCAGAAGCCAGAATTTGAGCTGAGACTTAAGGTAAGTCAGGGAAACCAGGAAGTGGAAGGGAAAAAGAAGAGCATTTCAGGCATGGAGGACAGTAAGTCCTTGACAAGGCACAGTCAGAAAATGGGAGTCTTGTGGGTAAGAAATAGTAAGAAGTCTGAGAGAGAGAGTATATAGCATTTGTGACCATCATACCTAGAAGCCCTGACAGATGAACCATTAAAGTGTGAGTATACAAAATAGGAGAACATGTCTTTTCTTCCAGGCCATGCTTAGACTAAGACTTTTGAAGTTTGGTTTTCACTGATCGGTTGAAGACAAGAATATAATATCTCTTTAAAGGTTAGCTTTGGGGGTGACATTTTAAAAAGTTATTTAGTCATTCATTTCTATTGAATGGCTAGGAATTATAGTTTAACCAGTCTAATCTGAAAACTGATTATGACTCAGACAATGAGAGCAAAAAAATCCATTTTTCTCGGTAAAGGGAACTGTTAGTTCAGGACAGGCAGAACTACAACACTAGTGTGTAACTTATGTAGAGCGGAAAATTTCTTAATTGTTTTATATGATGACACTTGACACTGTGAAGTAGAATAACAATACAGTGAGGCAGTTATGCATTGAAGAAATTTCTGTTGGTGCATTCTTGATCTGCTTAATATTTTTTTTAATAATAAATTCATTTTATAAAATTTGAAATTACTATTTGTTTCATTTTGTAAATTCATATTTGTGAAAGCTTCCTGCCTCTTATTTAAAGAGGAAAAAAATCAGTCTAAAGGAGCATAATAATAATAGCTGACATTTAGTTAGCATTTAAAAATTTGCACAGCTCTCTATAAACATGTCATTTGATTCACTAGAGCATAGCCTTGCTTGCTTACCTCCCAATTAATGAATGATCCATCCATGTCCTTATTAGCACAGCTGTGAGAAAGTGACTGTTTTTTAATTGTTCCTGCCAAGCCAGTTGGAGAGTTGCAAGTTTTCAGGGGCAGGGGACTTTTGCACACTCTGGGTATTTAATTCTCCAATATTTTGGAAACATATTCTTAGGAATATGTTTACATTGGTAAAGTGACTTATTAAATATTTTCATTTAATAATAACTTGGATCCATATAGACATAAGTGACTCCTTTTTGGGAATTTTTCTTGAACACCTATAAAGGTAACTATTGTCACTAGTTGTACATAATATTTAGAGTGATATGAAAATAAGAAAATATTTATATTTTATATTTCTATATATATTTATAATAGTTAAAAATATTTTTTATGATACTGTTTTGACTCAGATCCTGAGGCACTTTTCAGCTTTTTAGTTTCAAATAAGCATTCGATCAGATGTCCTAAGTGTTAGAAATTCTATATTTTATGATTTATAATTGGGGTGGGGCGGGGGGGGGGGAGAACAAGCACCTATTATGTGCCAGGCACTGTGCTAAGCACTTTCCAAATGTTTCATTTGATCCATACGACAACCCTTTGGGATAATTGCTGTTACCATTTTACAGTTGAGGAAACTGAAGCAGGTGCAGTTAAGTGACTTGCCAAGAGTCACACCAATAGTAAATTTGGATTGAAATAAGGTCTTCTAGACTTCAGGCCACATACAATCCACTGTGCATCCTAGTGGCCTAGCAAGGACCTATTGTAGGTAAAGAGATACAAGGAAAATATGAATAAAATAAATGTGAACTGTTTTAATATTCAGAAGACCATCATTCTAGTACCCATCCAAGTAGTAGCTAATTTTGTGATTTTAGACATGTTACTTAGCACATCTGGTCTCAGAATCTTCAAGTATAAAATGAGAGTCTAAACTAGCTAATCTCAATTCTAATATCATATGATTGGTTCTTCAGTAATAACTTCAGAAAAGGGGAAATTAGGAGTATATTTAGAATCTGTTAAAAGATTACAATGTTTCTCAGTGATTGGATTATTTGATGAGGGAAGGAAGGGAATAAACATTTTTATATAGCATCTGCTCTGTGTCAGGCACTGTGCTAAGTGTTTTACAGGTATCTCATTTGATTCTCACATCAACCCTACAAGAGAGGCATTGTTATTATCCCCATTTTGTAGTTGAGGAAACTATAAGTCCATTTCTGAAAGCAGTTATAAAATACTTCATAAACTAAGTATGTAGAGATCACCTCAATTCCTTAACCAAGGAATTGAGATATAACAATAAATTTATCGATTAATATATTCTGTATTGTAAAGTTCTCTTCAGAAATAAACCTATCGAGTACTTTTAATAATACTAATGATCCCAGTTTTTGCCATGAAGTAGGTAATTTCTCTTGGAGAATTCCTTAATATAATCTTTCAGGTAATCCAAAGCTAAACCTATGGGCTCCCCTTAAATGGAGATGTCTAGAATTTGAACATCCATCAGCGTGAAAATTCTGTTGTCTTGGTTTCGATTATAGATTATTAGTATTATTTGAGTGAACTGTAACAGTTACTTGACATTGCATCATCCTAGTATCATATTTACTTCATGTCTTAAACTTACATTTTTTTTTTCTAGGCTGCCAGCACACCACTGAATCCTTTAAGTTTTCAGTGTGAGTTTGTAAAACTCAGAATTGACCTTCTGCAGGCCTTTTCTCAACTTTTCTGCACCTGTAATAGTCTAAAGACAAGTCCTCCACCTGCTATTGCTACAACTATAGCCATGACCTTGGGGAACGACCTTCAAAGATGTGGCCGCATCTCCAATCAGGCATGCGTCAGCTCTGTTCCTGAATAGGTTTACCTTTTAGTGTTTTTTGAGGTTTTTTGTAAGGTGAAAGATTTTAGTTTGTCAGTTGTTAATGGTTTGGGTTCTCTAAATAAGTATACAATGTTATTAAATCTTGCTAACAATCAGCTGGTATGTTATTTTCCATTTGACTCTTAGCAAATTTTTTATTTCAGTTTTTCACAAAGGAAAAATACTTTTATGTAAAAAAATAGACCTGCATAGGCTTTGGATTTTTTATTCTATAAAGACATAAAGTATTAGCTTCTTAGTGGAGAAAAGTATTTGTTTTCATTTAATGGATGTGGAGTTTTAATTTAGGAAGCATTAAGATATTTTAGTTTGTAAAATAACCAGAAAAAGAAATGTTTTACATTATATATACTTATTTTTATATGCAGATTAGTATACTTCTGAATATTTATGCCAATTCCATCTTTTTGCATTTCTTAGAAATGCTTAGTTAACGTTCTCCTTTAAATCTTTCTAAAATTAAGTGATCTAAAAATTAAACATTAACCAGAATATTTAATTTAATCAGTTGGAGAAAGATTTTGTTTCTTTTGGCTTTCTTGCTTACATAATAACTTAAAATTTTTTTGTGGTTATTGCATTTTTCTTTCTTTGTAGATGAAACAGTCTATGGAAGAATTCCGAAGCCTAGCTTCTCGTTATGAGGATCTTTATCAAGCATCTTTTGATGCAGACTCAGCAACATTGAGGAACATTGAGTTGTATCCTGCTGGCCCCAAATTTGCTGTACTTTTTAAACATTCTTTTAAGTAATGTTTATTTGACAACATATGTAGCCCATCAAAATGAACTTAGCAAATAATGCAGGGGTTTTTTTTTTTTTTAGAGGGAAGAAGGCAGGGCAGCTGGGGTTAAGTGACTAGCCCAGGGTCACACAGCTAGTGAGTATGTCAAGCGTCTGAGGCTGGATTTGAACTCAAGTCCTCCAGACTCCAGGGCCAGTGCTCTATTCACTGCACCACCTAGCTGCCCCAAATAATGCAATTTTAAAAAACTATCATGGGATGTTCATATTTACCATATTCTTAAAATAACTATTATTTCTAGGATGTTCTGCCTTGGGAACATATTAAGAATTTGTTCTCTTCTTAACCTTTAGAGAAAGGAGGCACAATCCTAAATATGTATCTTACTGGTGGTAGTTATGTTCCTTAAACTACAAAAAGATAATATATTTTTCTTCTGGAAAACCATTATTATGTCTGTCTACTGCTTTACTTCTTACTAAATCATTCTCGTTTATAAAATCATAGATTTAGCATTAAAAGGGACTTTAGGGGGCGGCCAGGTAGCACAGCGAGTAAGAGCATCGGCTCCAGTGTTGAGAAGACCTGGAGATCGAATCCCAGGCTCAGACACTTAGCACCCACCCAGAAACACCTGGCCGTGTAACCTTGAGCAAGTTACTTAACCCCGATTGCTTTAAAAAAAAAAAAAAAAAAGGGACTTTAGACGTCTAGCATTTCTTATTCTTTAAACCCTTAATCATCATTTATCCCTTAAACCTCTGACTTAACTCAAGTTGTAGAACATATAAATGCATGATTAAACCAGGAATTCTTAAACCTAGGTCCAAAGACTTCTAAGGGGTGAATGTATAGATTTCAAGGAGTCTATGAGCTTGGGTGGGGAAAATTTTATCTTTTTTTTTTCCACTAATTTCTAATTGAAATTTAGCATTCCTTCAGTTATTTTAAAATGTTATTATGAGAAAGGAGTCTGACATAAATAAAGGTTAACCCCTGTTGTAGACTAAGAAGGATAGAGTAACTTCTATTTATTTAGCCTATATCTCTTAAGGAAAATATACCAGAATGGTGATATTGCTCCTGCTAAAATTACTGAAACTTTTCATTGTCATACTGACGTTTCATATATCCAGAAGGAAATGTGATATATTTGAAAAGAGTAATTGCATAGGATTTAAAAAACCTATGCACTCCATTAAGATTAGTCACTCAAGTGCCTTAAGACCTTAAACAAGCGATGTAATTTATTTGAAACTTAGTTTCCTCATTTGTAAAATTAGATGATTGGTTCAAATAGTAGTAATAGTTTATACTCACATGTTTCACGTGCACCAACACATTTGGTTATCACAACCATGTAAGATTATCTCCATTTTACAGATGAGGAAACCAAGGCTCAGAAAATAGTAAGCAATTTTTGCAGGACCAGTATTGCTCTTAGGAGCTGATTACATTTCCTGCCAGCTTAAAATTCTTAAGATATTTATTTCATAAAGAAATTCTTTAATGTATTCCTTTATGAGATGCTAAGCTTTAATGGAGAGTTTTCCATACTTGGAGTTCTATATACCAATGAAATCACAGACCTACAGGTCTGGACAAAAAGAAAAAAATCCTTAATGTTATTCTAGACAGCAGCAGAGTTGTTTGCTGATCTCTCATGCAATAGAAGCCCTGATTTTGGATCCAGAGTCAGCAAGGTAAGTTTAATTGAAGTGTTACTTTATATCTGCCATATGGTAAAACTTTAACATAAAAAAATTAGGTTAAGTATGCTCTCATGGCTTTAGCTTGAAACTCATCCTTTGGATCAAAAGAAATTTGAATTCTTTCTTTGTTAAAGTTCCTCTTTCCCAAATGATAGGGACCTGAACAATGTTTTGGGTTTTTTTGTATTTTATGGTTTGGAATGTGCATTTAAAATTGAAGTTACAAACACCAGGTTATGTCACATTACTTATCTGCTCTTGCTTCATTTGATTGGATTAGTTCTCTTTTAGTCACACTAATTCTTACTGCCTTTATGTAGTCACCTAATTCATGTTCTTATTTAAGCACAGTCTTGTTTTCACTTAGCTTCTGCCCTTCTTAATTTCAAACAGTTACTAAACTCACATCTCAGTGACATAACCTTTCCCAGATACTAGTAAAGAACCATGTCTCCCATGCTCTCTGGTTGTTTAATTTCTGTACTCTTTCATTCTTCACATAAATATGCCCTTGCAGTTGACTTATTCAAAACTTCTGTTTTAGAGGGGTGTCCAGGTAACACAGCGAGTAAGAGCACCGGCTCCAGTGTCAGGGTGACCTGGCGATAGAATCCCAGGCTCCAACACTTAGCACCCACCCAGAAACACGTGGCCGTGTAACCTTGAGCAAGTTACTTAACCCCAATTGCTTAGGGGCGGCCAGGTGGCTCAGCGAGTAAGAGCACCGGCTCCAGTGTCGGTCTGACCTGGATCAAATCCGGGCTCAGATACTTAGCACCACACCCAGAAATAACTGGCCGTGTAACCTTGAGCAAGTTACTTAACCCCTGATTGCTTAAAAAAAAAACTTCTGTTTCAGGCCAACTTCCTGTTTCCAAGTCTTTCCTGTTCTATTTCTATAACATTTCTCATATCCTTTCCCTTCTCTCTACTTAATACCTCTCTTAAGGTCCTCATCACTTCTTACCTGAGCTATTGCAAAAATCTCAAGTCCTTCCCATTTCCATTTTATCATTTAAACTACTGCTAAAAGTGATATTTCCTAGAACTTAGAACTAGCCACATCATTTCCCTTCTTTAAAAGTTTCAGAATCCAATGCCATCTCTTTTGGTTCCCATTTAAAGATGTTTGTGACATGACTCCAAGGTGCCTTTCCAGACTGATCTTACTCCTCTTCATACCCTTCCCCACTTAGTCAGACTTGATGTTGCTGTGCCTATACAAGATCTTCTGTCTCCTTGTTGTTCTTTTCACCTGGAATATGTTCCCTCCTCACCTCTGCCTCTTAAAGCCCCTGGTTTCCTTTAAAGCTCTGTAAGCACCATGTCTTGATCTTCCCCAACATATGGCTCCTTCCCTCTTGGAATTTCCTTGTATTTGCTTTTGTATCTACTTATATGCAGGCATATTTGCAGATAACATGTCAGCTTCTTGGGCTTTTTATCTTTGTATCCCTAGTCCCTGGCACAACAGGTGCTTCTTTATTGACTGGCCATACCAAACACACACAAACATCTCCCTCCCTGACCTTCCAATTCCCTTGATATTGCACACTAGGAATGGGTAAGAGTCTGATGTGCCATCCTGAAGCTTTAGGTAGTGACTGCTTCCCAGTGTCTCTGGTAGACAGGGATCTCTTGTTGAAATAGGAGCTGCTGAGGCAGCTAGGTAGAACAGTAGATAGAGTATTAGACCTGGAGTCAGAAAGACCTGGAATTCAAATCTAGCCTCACGTAACTTTTAACTGTATGACCTTGGGAAAGTCATTTAACTTCTCTTTGCCTCAGTTTTCACAGATGTAAAATAGGGGGTAAATAATAGAACCTACCTTGCTGGGTTGTTGTGAGATATTTGTAAAGCACTTAGCACAGTGCCTGGAACATAGTAAATGCTGTATAAATACTTATTTCCTTCCCTTCTCCAGGGAGGATGAGTTTTGTCTAAAATCATGGTCCTTTTTGGGAGTTGGAGGGAGCCTGGCGATTGCATAGAATCATAAATTTAGACCTAGAAAGACCCTTCTAAGATAAAGTCCACCTCTCTATCCTACTCATTTAATAGCTGAGAAGACTGAGGCTCAAAAAAGTTGTGGTGTGCCCAGGATCTGGTACAGTATTTGAACCCAGGTCTTCTTGACTCCATGTCCTACACTCTCTGCACTTCACCAAGTTGCATCTTTCATTAATGTAAGAGAACTCCAGCTTAAGCAATTCCCTCTACCAGTACATATCAGTAACTGCTCTGTAACTTTAGTTTTACCTGGGGCACTGGGCATCTAAGTGATTTTTACCCAAGGTCACTATATGTGTCAGAGATAAGAATTGAACATAGGCTTTCTTGACTCCAAAGTCGCCTCTTTCTACTAATTACTAAATTAGGGGCTGCTAGGTGGCACAGTGGATCTTCCTGAGTTCAAATCTGATCTCAGGCACCTACTAGCTTGTGATCCTGGGCAAATCACTTTACCCTATTTGCTTAAGTTTCTTCATCTCTAAAATGAGCTGGAGAAGGAAATGGCAAACCACTCTAGTGTCTTTGTCAAGAAAACCCCAAATGGGGTCATACAGAGTTAGACACAACTAACTCAACAGCAACAACTGCCACAAAACTTGTCATCTTAAATTTCAAAAATGAAAATGATAATAACAAAATGACAACTTCAAATTTCAATGTCTACTATATAAATGAAAATATAGTATTATGGTCCCACTATGATTTATCTAATTATCGCTGAAATTTTGATATGTCAAATCCTTCAGACCATCAAAACCTTATCTAGTTGTTTTTTAAAGAAATTTAGCCTATAAAAGGATTTAAATTCTTAACCCCAAATTATAGAGATTCTTCTATATTTTTAGAGGTGTTTCCATATCTCAATGATAATATATCCTTTAGAGTGTTATTCTTTATTACATTATAACCTTAACTACACAGAAGCAGAGACTTAAATTGTTTAAATTTGCTTGGTATAGAATTAGGAGCAAAATATGTGTTTTTGATGATGGAAGTGTTTATCATGAAACAGTGGTTATTAGTACAGTTCAGCCAAGTTATTTGGTTTCTGTATTTCACATTAACAGGCCCAACAACAAACTTTATATCTCTTGTCCCAAGGACCAGTTTATCTAAGCTCAGAGAGACTAATAATAAGATTAGACACAGAGATGAATTTTTTCACCACAGCAACTCTTAAATGAGTTTTAAATTTTTAAATCTGAGTCATAAATTGTAGAGGGACTATATTCTTCATTATAGGAGTCTTTACAAGAACTAAATCACAGATCCCTGAAGCATATTTGAAATCAGACATCCTTGGTTGAAATAATTAGCTTTCATACTTGTTGCCAATGTGACTGGGCAAGTCAGTTAAACCCTTTGGGCTGTGAAAAGAATGAGTTGGTCCAAATGACTTCAAAAGTCCATTGTATCTATACTGCTATGTTCATATGAACCTGTCACGATTATACTGCTGTCTACTCCTACCTCATGGTTTTTTTTAGTTACATATCAAGAAAAACAATATAACGAGCTCATCATGAAAACATGACTAGATTTAATATAACTTTATTACATATTTGTTGAGACTGGACCTAAACTATTGTGTCCCTTAGTGTCCCTCTTTTCCCACTGTTTATCCATATAAACTTCATCTTGGCTTCCATCAAGGGGGAAAAAGAAAGTAGAAAAGATAACTTCTTTGGTAGTACCACAGAACATTACGTCCCTAGCTAATTTAGTTTGAGAACACTTAAGTTTGAAGCCTAGGACCAAACTCCTAAAGGCAAAACTCTATAGGCCATTCAGGGTATGGGTACATTGGCCATGGCCAAGCTTAGGACATAAAGAAGACCAGTGTTTTATCAAAGTAAACTGTAAGCATAATTGAGCTGCTGCTTTTATTATTTTTTGGTAGGAAGAGAGTAAAACCATGTGTATAGATGGAAGTGGTCATTAAAGGTGAGCAGTACCTCCTTGTCTTAGGCTTCTCCTTTTGTACAGACCCTGGCCATTTAAAACAGGGCCAGGGGTTAGAGCCCAAGTGGGGAAGTATAGAGTCCCATGCCTTAGCACAACCATACCTTTTTAGCCAGTTGAGGATAGGTACCCCACTAGCATTAACATTTTCAATCCCTTAACTAATATGACACAAACATGGAGGAGCCACACAACACAGTTTGGGAAACCGTGACCTAGGAGGACCAGCAAGGTGCACAAGATGTGGTCTCTATTAGCAAGAGATTCTTGGTCTCTTGTCACATTGGTTTTGTGTTGGAGTTCTTAAAAATCACGGCATAAATGAATATTCATTGTGTGTTTTCATGCACTCATACACAGAATTGATGCGTGTCATTTATATATGTAAGGTAACATATTATCTATAAGTATTGTTCTCAAACACCCCCTCCTTGAACCCATGTAGAGTGCAGGAATATGGCTGTTAAGCTTTAAGATTTTTTTGAAAAAAAATTGGGGGGATGGTTGTAGATTAAACTTCATATTCCACTACTCCCAGGGCAAATTATTTGCATCAGTCAGATTTGCCTACTTAACTGTCTTCCAAACTTGTGTATTATGCAGATCGCCATTCCTGAACAAGAAGGTAGGTGGTAGTGGATAGACAGCTGGACTTGAAGTCCGGAATCACTAAATCTAAACTTGACTTCAGACATGTAACAGCTGTGTGACCTTGGACAAGTTAATTAACCTGCCTGCCTCAGTTTCTTCATCTATATGATGGGCATGATAGTAATAACACCTAACTCCCAGGATAATTGTGAGGATAAAATAATACTTGTAAAACACTTTGCAAACCTTCAAGTGCTATATAAATGCCAGCTATTATTAGCTGTTGTTATTTTGTTTGTTCGTGGTGGTAGGAATGTACAAACAAATCTGTTCATTCCCATTCTTTCTACATACAGTCTTCCTCCTCCCACTTATCCAAGGTATGCTCCTTTCTTCAAAAGTAATAGTAGATAAAGCATTTATTAAGTACTTACTTATATACCAGGCACTGTGCTAAATACTGGGGGACACAAAAAAGAGCAAACCAGGCAGACCTTGTTCTCAAGGAGCTTACATTCTAATGGAAAAAAAAAATAAAGTAAAAAGGAACTAGAAGGGATATGCTTGGTGTTTGGCCTTAGATATCCAGGAAGTGAGGTCAAGCAAGATAGGATCAAAGTTGGCTTCATCCTCTGATGGAGGGGAAATGGAGGTGATGGCTTTAGTGGAATTTAGTGTAGGTAGAATAGCTAGAGGTGCCTGGGAATGTAAAAAGTGTTCAGTTTGAATTCAAGTAAGACTTGGTTTTAAATCTACCTCTTCCACTGTGTGACCAATCACTTCTCTTTTCTGAGCTTCACTTCCTTCATCTGTGAAATGAAACAATATTTGTAATACATATTTCACAGGATTGTCATGAGGATAAAATGAAATTAAGTATATGAAGCACTTTGTAAACCTTAAAGTACTGCATACACATTAGCTCTTATTGCTATTCAAGGCCAAATGCAGGTCCTTTTGTTCAGTAATTTCAGTCTCATGGCCAGCTCTTCATGATACCATTTAGGGTTCCTTTGGCAAAGATACTGGAATGGTTTGCCATTTTCTTCTTCAGCCCAGCTCATTTTGCAGATGAAAAAACTGAGGCAAACAGGCCCACACAATGATTTGCCCAGGTTCACCCAGTTAGTAAGTAAACTGGTAAGGAAGGCAAGTCTTCCTAACTTCAGTCCCAGCACTCTATCCACCGCGGTACATAACTGCCCAATTCAAGTCCTACCTTCTTAAAAAAGTTTTAATTAAAATCCACCTTCTCTCTCCTCCCTTTGATAAAGCAAGTGAAACAAATTTCTGCACTGGTCATTTTCAAATACATACATATATACATACATACACACTCGAGTATCTGATCTTTATCAGGAGGTAGATGGCCTCTTTCATCATGAGTCCTCTAGAATTGTGGTTGATTGTTGTATTGATCAGAGTTCTAAGACTTTTTTAAATGGATTGATTGTCTTTATAATATTGTTACTATCTCATTCTGTATGAATCCATCTGTCAGGTGATAGGTAGCATGCTTCATCATCTGTCTTCTGGAATCATGGCTGGTCCTTTATTAATTAATAATTGGAGTTCTTAAGTCTTTCCAGATTGTTCATTTTTACAAGAGTGATGTTACTGGATAAATTGTTCTCCCTGTTCTATTCATTTCACTCTGTATTAGTTCATACAAGTCTTCCCGAATACCTTTGAAGCTATCCTCTTCATCATTTCTTATAGCATAGTAGTATTCTTTCACAGTAATATAAACTAACTTGTTCAGCTATTTCCCAGTTTATAGTATCCCTTGGGTTTTCAATCTTATTGTTAGTACAAACCGCTGTAAAAATAAATAACTGAAAGAGTGAAGGAAAATAAATACACATACATAATATCATGTGTGTTTGGGTTTTTGTGTTTTTTAACATGGTTCATTTAATTCTTTCATCTCTTTAGGACTCTTTAGACCGAGTATTGGTATTGCGGGTCAGAAGGAATTTGTAGTCTAATAGCTCTGGGGGCATAGCTCATAGTTCCAAATTACTTTACAGAATGGCTAGACCAAATCATATCAACAGTACATTAATGTACCTATTTTCTCACAGTCCTTCGAGCATGTTACTTTCTACTTTTGTCACGTTTGCTAATCTTAGGGGTGTAAGGTAAATCCTCATTGTTGTTTTGATTTGGATTTCTCTAATTATTAGTGGGCAGCAAGGTGGTGCAGGGGATAGAACACTGGGATTGAAATCAGGAAGACTCAGCTTCTGGAATTCAAATCTGGCCTCAGACACTCACTAGCTGTGTGAGCCTGGGCAAGTCACTTCACCCTGTTTGCTTCAGGTCCTCATCTGCAAAGTGAGCTGGAGAAGGGAATGACAAATTCCTCCAGCATCTTTGCCAAGAAAACCCCACATGGGGTCACAAAGTGTCAGACATGACTGAAATGACAGAATGACAGTTAATAGTGATTTAGACTTTTTTATCTGATTATTGATAGTTTGGGTTTTGTCCTCTGAAAATAGCCTGTTTATATCCTTTGACCATATTTAATACATGGATGGCTTTTATTCTTATAAATTTGACTGTTCCCTATATATTTTTTTAAAATGAGACCTTTATCCAAGAAATGTGCTACATTTTTCCCATTTGCTTGCTTCTCTTCTAATTTTAGTTGTATTGTTTTTGTTTGTACAAAAACTTTTTAATTTTTTGAAATCAAAATTGTCCACTTTGCCTTCTATGCCTCTCTTTGTCTTTTGTTTGGTTACGAACTCTTCTCAAACCATAGCCCTGCCAAGCAGTTTCTTCCTTGCCCCTCTAGTTTGTTTATTATTATGTCTTCCTTTATGTCTTAAGTCATGTATCCATTTGAAACTTATTTTGCTATACAGCGTGGATATTGCTCTCTACCTAGTTTCTGCCAGACTGCTTTCCACTTTCCCCATCTGTTTTTGTTCAATAGTGAGTCCTTGCCCCAGTACCTGCATTCAAATCCTACCTTCTTCCCTGGACACCGAAGTTCATGCTAATTCTTTTATTCTCTGAATTGCTGTTGTATTTTCTAGCTATGTCTGTCCTATCTCATTTCTGTATTGCCTAATATCATTAGCAATCCTTTATGCACAGTATGTTTTGTCTCCCCAATAAAACTGTAGATTCCATGAAGGCAGGAACTATAGTTTATACATCTTTATATCCGCTAGAGCAATGGTGTCAATTTCACATAGAAATGGATCCCTACTGTCCTCACATATAATAGAACATAGTAGAAATATAATATATATAATATATTTAATATAAATATATATTTTATATGTTTTATTATAAAATATATAAACATTTATATATTTTATATAAATTTTATATTATATATAATAGAAATATAATAGAAGTTATTTTTATTTATTTTTGTTAAATATTTCTCAATTGCATTTTAATTTGGTATAGGCTGCACTTCCATGCCATATGCAGCCTGTAAGTTTGGCACCTGTGCCCTACAGCATTTATTGTTATGCCTTATTATGTAGTATTTAATCAGTTTGCTGATTGATTGGATGGTTTCTTCAGTTTTCAGGAATATGGTTCCACTGGATCAGCACATGCTGATAGTGAATATGAAAGAAGAATGATGTCTGTATATAATCATGTCTTAGAAGAGGTGGAATCACTGAACCGGAAATATGCCCCTGTCTCTTATATGGCAAGTAGCATTATTTTTAATGTGTTGGTTAATTATTTGTTGCAATGTTCTTTTGCCCTTAAGTGAATTTTAAGTTGAACCATATTACCCTGGCAAAGTATCGGATCAGTATAGCTAAAATATGAAAATATAATATGTATACATAAATGGATTCCCACCATCCTAATCTAAGTTTATTCTAATCCTGTCCTCTGAGGTATACAGGGCTGTGAATAGAAATGGAGGAGCAAGTGAACACAGACCTCTTTTAGCTACTTGTTTCTTCTGTCTGGTTATCAGAAATTAAAAATACAAATTGTTCTGATCACTAAGTGATTGTTTCAGTGTTGTAGCCACAAAATCTGCTATCCTCTGACCCAAAAATCTTGACATAGTCTCTGAATTCTAAATTCCTTGGAATAATAGCCATATTTGTCCAATCACAAATTCTTTCTAATTGCTCTTTATACAAGTTAATTGTAGTTTAAAATCATTTTTTAAATTCTTCCTAAAGTTTATTTTAGCAGTTCAAAATTGTCTTTTCAGAATATGTGGTCAGGGTAAAACAATTAAACACACCAGCCTTGCCTAGGTGATACTAAAATTTCATTTTTGCGTTGCTCCCATAAGGATAGACAGCTATCACCTGTCTGGACAGATTTGTGTGCTATTGTGCTGTGAAGCAGAACTCTGGGCTAGGCAATGTCCAAAGGACTAAGTTTGCATTGTCTAATGTAAAAAGCACTAAATTGGGACTTTATAGACCTTTTTGTTCTCCAGGAAATTATTAAGTATCTCACTTCTTAAAGAAGAGCTTAAACCAGATAATAATCTCTAAGGTCTTTTCAGCTTGAAAATTCAGTGATATATCTACCTCTAAAATTTGAACAGTTCACTGTGTATTTCTTCTGGGTGAGAAAGTATGTTGCTCAAAATTTAGCTTCATTTCTTGAAACCTTATTTTAGAAATGAAGTATTAATGTTGATACTTTTTTTTAAGTGACAGAATTGGAGATAATCAAAATACGCAAACACAGAGAATTTGCAGTCCAGTTAACCACTGTTTACGCTCTTATGGACTCATGGCTTTAGCAAGTCTGTAAATGGAGAGATCAAAATAAAACTTTACCAGACTGAAGTTGCGGGCTTGAGAGAATATGTGCCAGCCACTATTCTTTCTTTCATATCTACTGTCATTCTTTCCATCATATCTTTTCATATGGTGGAGAGCAAGACAATATGGACAGAAGAGCACTGACATTCACATAACTATTATCTACAAACTCCACGTCACCCTCCTAGCCCTACTCTTTCTCCTCAGTGTATTTGGTATCTAACTCACAATTTTTCTTTCTTTACCAACTCTTGTCCTCATACTTGGGGACTTCATCATAGCAACTGACTCTCCCTCAAGCATCCTAACCACTCAATTCCTTAACCTACTCAGTTCTCCTGACCTCCTACTCCATTCAGCCTCTGCCACACAAAGATGGTCATATCCTTGATCTTGCCATCAGCCACAAAATGCATCAGCTCCGTGTACAAGAATTCCAAAATCCCCATATCTGACCATAATCTATTGGTTTTTCACTTTTCCATCTGCCCAAGGTTACCAAAATTATCTCATCTACACTGTGACCACTAATCCCAAGATCCCTCAGTTCTCTTCAGACCATTTCCCCTGCCCTCTCTCTCTCTTTCCCATCTTGACCTAGCAAACCAATTCAATTCTGCACTATCTCTTTGAATCTCTAATTCCCTAATGTTGCTAATTGTGCTTTGCCAGGTAAGCCTTAGCCTTAGATCACTCCCACTGTCTTCTGCCTTTGGTCCTATACACACATATTTATTGCAGAATGAAGGTGGAGAAAATCACGCAACAAGTATGATTGAGTCCACTACAAATTTTTATTTCACAGGTTCTATTGGGTCCTCATTTGTTGCTAGACAGTCCTACTATACTTTCCGTATCAACTCATTATTCCGCTCTCCACGGTGGCTCTTCCACACCTTTTCATCTCTCTTCAAACCTCCCTTCACCCTCTCAGCTGAGAACTTTGCCTTATCTTTTACAGAAAAAAATTAAGGCCATTCACCCTCTTTCTCCTCATATTAATCTCATCACTTATATGCCTTCTGCTGCTGTATCCTCTTTCACCTGTCTCACCTGAAGAGGTGACCTAACTCCAACTCCTCCGCCTGCACAGGTGATCCCATTCTATCCTGTCTGCTCCAATCTTGCAGCCCAGATAGCCTTCATCTCCTGTTATTGGTCTATTGCAGTAGCCTTTTGTTGTGTCGGCTGCCTCAAGTCTCTCCCCACTCTAGTCTGTTTTTTATTCAGCCACTAAAATGATTTTCCTAAAGTTGAGGTCAAACCATGTCACTTCCCAACCCCCATTCAATAAATTCCAGTGATTTCCTATTGCCCCCAGGAGTAAATACAAAATACTCTAATGGACATTCAAACCCCTTGATAACCTAATCCCCTCCTACTTTTCCCAGGCTTCTTACTTATACCTTACTGTCCCTGAAACATTCTTCAATCCAGTGACACTGTCCTCCTAACTGTTCCATGAACCAGATATTTCATTTGGTCCTTTTCTCTTCTGATTGTCTCCCATGCATGGAACACTTTCCCTCCTCATCTTCACTTCATGGTTTCTTTTAGGTTCCAACTAAAATCCCATTTTCTTCAGGAAGCCTTTCCCAACCCCCTTTTAATTCTAGTGTCTTCACTCTTTTAATTATTTCCAATATTATCATATATAGCTTATTTGTATATAATAATTTTTTTCATATCTCCCCCATTTGATTGTGAGATCCTTAAAGCAGGCATTGTCTTTTGCCTCTTTTTCTGTCCCCAGTACTTATACTTAGTACAGTGCATGGCACATAGTAGGTACTTGATAAATATTTATTGACTGGCCACATATTTATATTATGTAGTATGGTGCCAAAACTGGTACCATATTCCCAAATATATGAAAAATAAGTGTTCTCTATGTTTGAACCCAAAGGGATATGGATTTCCTCTCTCCTGTTGTAATGTTTGAGAATTAATTAGGTAGAACTGTTTATCTGTACATCTTGACGAGAAAGATTTGATAGAAACCTACACTTCCTCTATTAGGGCAGTGTCCTAATTAAACTGTGTTTTGTTTTCCCAAGAGAATGCAAGCTTCTTGAGGGCTGAAGATGTTCTGATTTTGTTTTTATTCACCCAACACAAGACCTTCCTTGTAGTAGGTAGTCCATAAAGTGTTGAATTGAATTAAAATGTGTGTCCCATTTTAATTATCTTCATGGAAGAGTTGTTGATCGGCAGAATTAGGTTTCTTTTCATCTGATTTGACTTCATTGGGTTTTCTTTATTGCAGCACACAACTTGCCTCTGCAATGCAATCATTGCCTTGCTGAAAGTTCCTCTTTCATTTCAGAGATATTTTTTCCAGAAACTACAATCTACCAGCATTAAGGTAAGACAATTTTCTGGGGATCCAAAGATTACATATTAAGGAAATTTGTTGAAAGCTTGACTTAGTTAATGCTTTGCTATTACAGTTATAAAAGTTGATGATTTCTTAAATATTTGATAGTGGTAGTTGTCCCTTGAGTGTCCTCTCTGCACTGTCAATATATGGATAGCTCTGGCCATCGTTTTTGCCTTACACCTTGGAGTGATATAGCAGAGGAGGTGGATTGGAGGGACTTAGTCCTTCCCTTTTTCATGTTGTGTTAATGTCACAGGCTCTGGGACAAATGTGTGAGTAAGCCAGACTTTCTTCTGGTCCCATCCCAGGAAGCCTTCAGACAGGGTGACAGTTGCAATTTTCTTATCTAAACAACTTTCATAATTAGGTTTATGCCAATCCCATGATTAAGTGCACAGTTGAGCACAAATTATCATAACACACTGCAGCCTACTCACTCTTCATTCCTCTTGAAGTTGCGCACAGTTCTTCAGAGATAAAATTCCATGATTTCTAGCCATGCATTATCACCAGGAGAATATTGGTGTTAAAATGATGAGTTTTAGTCACACTGAAAAAACTGGAGATTATTGAAAGCCCTGCATAATTTCCTAACTATATTTGAGCTTGCTCTCTTTTTCATATTCAATTCTGGCTTAATTTACTGTCCACCTCAAAGGCTATATGTTCAGGTAGTCTATGCAACTGCCTGTGCAACTGTGTGTCATATTCTGGGCAACATGCATTTTTTAATCCATTTGGTTTTTACTGTGTGAATTACTAATCTTATTTCTTTTGGTTGATCAATTAACAAACAATTAGACACCATTGCTAGGTATTCAGGATAGAAATACAATTAAAGAATTCTTATTCTCCTTGAATTGTAATGGAGAGACAATAAATACACATATAAATATTTTTGTTTTTTCGTCATTCAATTGTGTCTGATTCTTCCTGACTCCATGGACCATACATAGCACAGCAGGCCCTTTTGTCTTCCACTGTCATTTGAAGTATGTCTACATTAATATTTGTTGTTGCCATGATACTATCTATCCATGTCATCCTCTGCCATCCTCTTTTCCTTTTGCCTTCATTCCTTCCCAACATCAGGATCTTTTCCAGTGAGTCTCATCTTTTCATTATGTGGCCAGAGTATTTAAACCTCAGCTTCAGTATTTGACTTTGCAGTGAATGAGCCTGAATTAATCTCTTTTAAGTGTTAACTGATTTGACCTTGCTGTCTAAGAGATTTTCAAAAGACTTCTCCAGTGCCACAGTTCTAAAGCATTGATTCAGCAGCACTCAGCTTTCCTTGTAGTCCAACTTTTACAGCCATACATTACTTCTGGAAAAATCATAACTTTGACTATACAGAGCTTTGTCAGCAAAATGATGTTTCTGCTTTTTAGTATGCTGTCTAGATTTGCCAAAGATTTCCTTCCAAGGAGCAAACTTCTTTCAGTTTCACTGCTGCAGTCACCATTTGCAATGATCTTTGAGCATAAGAATAAAAAAATCTGACATTGCTTCCATTTCTTCTTTCTCTATTTGCTAGGAAGTGATGAAACCAGTTGCCAAGATCTTAGTTTTTTGTTGTTAAGCTTCTAGCCAGTTTTTATACTCTCCTCTTTCTCCTTTGTCAGAAAGCTTTTTAATTCCTCTTCACTTTCTGCCTTCAGAGTTGTATCATCTGCATATCTCAGATTGTTAATATTTCTCCCGGCAAATAAATACAAAGGAGTAGACCATAAGGTAGTTGAAAATGAGTACAAGGTAGTTTGAGAGTAAAGATTTGAGCTGGTAAGTTCCAGAAAAGTTTATTGTAGAAGATAGCAATTGAGTAGTATCTTAAAACAAGAGTATGAAGCAGAGGTCAAGAGAGGGCTACATTCCAGGCAAGGGGAACCAGCAGTACAAAGGTATGGAGAAAAGAAATTGTTAACTGTGAGGAACAGAGAGACCAGTTTAGCTTGATCATAGAGTGTAAGAGGAGGAATAATGTGCAGTGTGTCTGGAAAGCAGTGTTGGAGCCAGATTTTGAAGGACTTCAAAAGCTAAACAAGAGTTTATATTTCATCCTAGAGGCAATATAGGAAACCATTGTAGTTAATTGAGTAGGGGAGTGACATGATCAGGATATACCCTAGTGGAAAATCACTTTGGCAGCAGTATGGGGGATAGATTGAAGTAGAAAATAGACCTGAGTCAGGAAACTAACATGGTAACAAAACAGGAAAACTGCAAAAATGGTGGTGCCTTTGATAGAAATAGGGAAGTTTGGAAGATAATGAATTTAAGATGATCCAGGATATTGAATTTGAAATGTCCAACAAGCAATTACTGGCTATGTATATCATTATGTAGGTAAGAGTAGTTCTGGGGTATTAATGCAATTAGTACAATGTTGTCTGTAAGCAGAAATCTTACTAGAACCTTTGGACTCTTCATAGGACATCTTTCATTGTACCATTGGTGAGCCTATAACCCCCTCTTTGTGCCTAATTTGAATTTGCTAGAGGATCATTGAACTAAGTTATCTCTGATTGTACTTAACTCTGAATCTTTTTGTTTTGTTTTGTTTTTTGGAAGGGGGAAGGCAGGGCAATTGGGGTTGAGTGACTTGTCCAAGGTCACACAGCTAGTAAGTGTGTCAAGTATCTGAGGCCGGATTTGAACGCAGGTCCTCCTGACTCCAGAGCTGGTGATCTATTCACTGCACCACGTAGCTGCCCCCTTACCTAGGAATCTTGCATGAACTTAATATATTCAAGGGAGACAACTTGTTGAAGAAGAGTCTTTAAGGCTGCATTTTGTCCTATAGGATCAAATGCCTTTTTTTTCCCTCCTTTGAAATTATAAGTTCAGCAGAATATTGTATTCTTTTCTCTAGCAGTTTTTAGTTCATTGTGCAATTGTGGGGATGTGGTCTGCTGTAGTAGTAAATGTCAGAACTAGGATTTGAATCCAACACTCCACTCAACAGAGAGCTTGTTAAGTTATTAAACTTTTCCTGGTTTCCTTAATCTTCATGCAGTTTCTGTCTGTTGATTATCTCCAATTTATTGTGGGTGGGTGTGTATCTTGTTTGTTCCTAGGTGTTTTACATGTTCCGTTAGATTGTAAGCTTGAGAGCAGATACTATTTTTTACCTCTTTGTATATCCCTACTGCATAGCACAAACTTGGTGCTTAATAAAATGCTAGATGACTAACTATAGGGAATTGTCTGCAAAAACATCTTTCATATTTTCATCAAGGATATATTTAGTATATGTATAATAAATCATTCATAAAAATTTTACAGAAATGAGAATGTAGGCTTATATGTTGGTAGATACTGATACTCTGTTGCCTACTGCTATCTTTATCTAATCTACCTCTTTTTTTCCCCATTAGTTTGATATCTTCCTTTCTCTCAGCTACCTTTTATGTCAATCTCTGAGTGCCTTCAAAATGAGGATACCTGTAGCACAAATTTCTTTAATGTGTAGTTGATCTGGTCTATCTATTCTTCCTGATTTCATCTTCTTAAGTGTTATTTGTCCTATTCAATATAGTATGTCAGGTATTGAGGTAATAAAGGTGTTAAGTGTTATTGTCCAAAGTACCTTAACTGTTAAGTCAACATGCACAATAAGCACCTAGCACTAGGTACTATGCTAACCTAACTGCTAGGCATACAAAGGAAGGCAAAAGACATTTCCTGCTCTCAGAGAGCTCACACTCTAATGGGACAGACAACACAAAAATACCTAGATGCAGACAAGATATAGATAGATGTAAAGATAGAGAGACATGGTAGATAGTGGCACCCTTGATGGTAATAGGAAAGTTAGGAAGAGGAAAGGTTTTCAAGGGAAAGACAACGAATTTAGTTTTGTATATGTTCAGTTTTAGATGTATATGAGACATCCAGTTCAAGATATCCAGTAGGCAGCTTTCTTAATTCCAAAGAATGTTACTCAACAAATTTGTTTGCATTTTGGGGGGGTACTTACCTTAAAGACACTGAAGATCAGTGTATATACTTACTTGGTTTAGGCAGCAGGATCTCTAGTGGAAAAAGTTTAAGAAGCCTTGGTTTAGAAGGTCTTATTCCTTTATCTTCTGCAACTGATATTTGCACAAAATAAAAAGTTAACACTTTTTTTTTTACTGTGTTGTTTGTATTATGATGAACATCATAACTATTGGAAGGTGAGATGTTCAAGTGACCTTGAAATGACATTTTTGTTGCCTTTGGATACTTAACCAACTCTGCCACTCCCTTTATTTGCTCTTCTGAGGAAAGACTGTAAAACATTCTTCCATTTAGTGACAACTTCTTTGTATTCTGATATAAGCAGAAGCTTTGTTTAGGGCAGGAAGGTTGATAGTGGTTGATTTCTTTTTCCACTACTTCACCACCCTCACTTTGGCTGACTGGAAGGTAGTAGTAAGTGGCTTCACAGAGTAAGGACCATTTTTAATGTTTTTGTTTCGTTGAAATTACCAGGGCGTAAGATTTCATCAATGGGTAGCAAGAGCTTGTCCACTCTTAGCTATTCAGGTTTGGTCCTTGGACAGTAATCACAGTCTTTGGCCCGTCACATTCAAAGCTCTTCCATTGTGCTATGAAGTTTGCTAGAGCTTCTGCTCTTCTGACAGAGCCTGGAAGATTCAAAGATTATCTCTGTGCCACAGTTAGGTCATAGAACCTTGAGTAAAAGTCTGTGTAAAGTGGAAAAAATTATCTTTGCATATCAGACATGTTCTACCTTTTCCTACAGTTGGCTATCCCTAAAGCAGTTAAACAGAATACCAAGTACCTTCCCTTTTAGAGTGAGTGATTTCTCCTAAACCACTATTATAACTAGTTTACTTTTTAAAATAATATTGTGGGAAAGGGGGGAAAATGAAATTTCTGAGAGGTGGGCATTCTAGTGAATTTTCTCCACAATGCTGTCTTATTATTTCTTTTGGCACAAGTCTTAACAGGTTCAGAAGGTAAAGTTTACTTCTTCCTGGAAATTGAGGGGTTGCCCATCAGTTGGGGAATGGCTGAACAAGTTATGGTATATGAATGTGGTAAAATATTATCATACTGTAAAGAATTGAAGAAGGGGATGTGTTTCAGAAAAACTTGGGAAGACATATGAAATGATACAAAATGAAATGAGAAGAACCAGGAGTATTTATACAGTAAAAGAAATATTGTAATACCTTGTTAAAAAATATTGTTATACCTTTAGATGTTCTCTCAAATTTAATGTATGTAATTTCTGCTAATTTCATTATTACTAATTTTATTAATAAACCAGATGAATTTTTTTTAAAGCAATTGGGGTTAATTAACTTGCTCAAGGTTACATGGACAGTTATTTCTGCGTGTGGTGCTAAGTATCTGAGCCCAGATTCAATCCTAGGTCATCCTGACTCTGGGGCCGGTGCTCTTACTCGCTGTGCTACCTGGCTGCCCCACCAGGTGAAATTTTAAATAAACTTTCTATGATTTTGAGAACTCATTTATGTCGAGAAGTGTATTTGATTTGAATTTGTGGTCCCCAAGTAATATGTATTCTAATAAAATTCAGTATTGCTCATTTGTTTCATTAGTTAGAAGCTTTTCTCAAATTTGTTGTGTAAAAATGTCAGTCTTGGGGCAGCTGGATGGTGCAGTGAATAGAGCACCTGCCCTGAAGTCAAGAGGACCTGAGTTCAAATCCAGCCTCAGACATTTAACACAAAAACTAGCCATGTGGCCTTGGGCAAGTCACTTAACCCCAATTGCCCTACCTTCCCCCTCCAAAAAAAATGTCAGTCTTATGGTATATAGTATATATGGTATATAGATTCATTTTTACATTAGAAAGTTCAATAGACTTTTTAAGCTTTTAGTGCTATATAATTTGTGAAGTCCTCAAAATAATAGCTGACATTTATGTAGTACTCACTGTGTGCTAGGCACTGTACTAAGCACTTTACAATTATTATCTCATTTGATCCTCACAACAACCCTGGGAGGTAGGTGCTATTATTATCCCTATCTTACAGATGAGAAAAGTGAGGTAGACCTTGTTAATTGACTTGTCCAGGGTTACATACAGCTAGAAAGTGTATGAGGCTATGTAAGTTTGGAAGTCGGCTTATTAAGAATCCTCTAACAAAGGACAGAATAGAATAAAAGTGGGGGGGGCATAGGATGGGCAGTGATCTTTGTAGCAAATTTCACTGATAAAGGGCTCATTTCTAAAATACATAGGGAACTGAGTCAAATTTACAAAAATAAGAGCCTTTTCCCACTTGATAAATGGTCAAAGGATATGAATAGATAGTTTTCAGAGAAAGAAATCAAACTTATCAATAGCCATATTTAAAAAAAAATAATAAATAACTCATTAATTGGAGAAATGTGAAATAATACAGCTTTTGAAATACAACTTCACACCCATCAGATTGGCTGAGATGACAAAAAAAGAAAATATGTTGAAAGAGATGTTGGGAAATAGGTAGATTAATGCACTATTGGTGGAACTGTAAATTAGTCCAACCATTTTGGAAAGCAGTTTGGAACTATGCTCCAAAAACTCTTAAACTATATATATTGTTTGACCTAGTGATACTCCTACTAGGTCTATATCCCAAAGAGATCAAAGAAAGAAGGAAAGAGTCTATATGTATAAAAATATTTACAGCAGCTCTCTTTGTGGTAGCAAAGAATTGGAAATTGAGGGGTTGCCCATCAGTTGGGGAATGGCTGAACAAGTTATGGTATATGAATATGGCGAAATATTAACATACTGTAAGAATTGATGAAGGGGATGTGTTTCAGAAAAACTTGGGAGGACATATGAAATGATACAAAATGAAATGAGAAGAACCAGGAGAATTTATACAGTAAAAGAAATATTGTAATCGACTATGAAAGATTTAATAAATAATACAGTAATGCACCACAGTTCCAAAGGACTCATGATAAAACATACTATCTACCTCCAGATAGAGAGCTGATAACTACATAGTACAGATTAAAGCATATTTTCTTTTAGGGATAGGGAGATATCTAATGTAGAAATTTGGTTTGTATGTCCATGCACATGCATGAGGATGTATGTACACACGTGTATTTGTAATGGGTTTTATTTTTCTTGTCTTCTCAGTTTGAGGAGGAAGGGGAAGAAGAGAATTTGGAATTGAAAATAAAATTGAATTAAAAAAAAAAACCTTGCTCTGCATTGTTGAAGTTGATCTTGATGTTGGTATGTTGCAGCTTGCTTTGTCACCATCCCCACGCAACCCGACAGAACCCATTGCAGTTCAGAATAACCAACAACTGGCTCTAAAGGTAGAAGGAGTGGTTCAGCATGGATCCAAACCAGGACTCTTTCGTAAAATTCAGTCTGTCTGTTTGAATGTTTCTTCAACATTACAGAGTAAATCTATACAAGACTATAAGGTAAGGAGAGACTCATTGCTGTTTTGAGAAGAAAATACATTTTTACAAATTGTACTTTAATATAAGCACCTTGTCAAAATCTTTTGTTCTGGATGACATTAATTTCAGGATCTCCTTGTTTTATTTTGCTTTAAATTAAATCATTTTTATCATTCAGAAAAGGAAAACTTAAAACACTCATATAGCACTGGCAAGTTTAATGAAACCTTCTCTGTAGGGTACATATGTAAGTTTGAAAGTCAGCTTATTAAGAATTCTCTGACAGGGGGCAGCTAGGTGGCACAATGAATAGAGCACCAGCCCTGGACCCAGGAGGACCTGAGTTCAAATCCAGCCTCAAACACTTAACACTTACTAGCCTTGTGACCTTGGGCACTTAACCTCAATTGCCTTCCCACCCACCCAAAAAAAAAAAAGCAAAAAAAAACCCCAAAAAATTCTCTGACAAAGACAGAATAGAATAAATGGAGGGAGGTGGGATAGGATGGAAGAATTTTTAGTTATTCTTTCCCAACATGACTATTATAAAAGTGTTTTACATGACTATACATGTATAACCTATATCAAATTATTTGCCTTCTCAATGAGGGTGGGTGGGGAGGGAGGAAGGGAGAGAATTTGGAACTCAAAGCTTTAAAAACAAATGTTAAAAAATTGTTTTTACATGCACCTGGGAAATAAGATGTACAGGCAGTGGGGTATAGAAATCTGTCTTGCACTACAGGAAAATAGAAAGAAGGGAATAAGAGAAGGGAGGGCATATTGGTTGAAAGGATAAACAGAATGCATGATGTCTTGTGGTGGGGAGAGGGGAGAGATGGGGAGGAAATATGGAACTCAAAATCTTGTGGAAGTGAATGTTGAAAATTTAAAATAAATTAATTAGTAAACAGAAAAAAAATTAATTAAAAAAACCCTCTGATATAAGTGACTGTTAGACTTGGAGGCAGCTATGTGGCATCAGGGATAGAGTACTGGGCCTGCAGTCAGGAATGCCTGAGTTCATATCAGGCATTCTAGCGGTGGGGAACTTAAGGCCACATGTGGCCCTCTAGGTCCTTAAGTGCTACTGGGTTCAAAGAGCCACACTTGAGGATGTAGAGAGCCACATATGACCTTGAGGCTGCAGGTTCCCCACCCCGTCTTAGACATTTGGATACTTGTGTGATCCTAGGCAAGTCACTTAACCTCTGTTTGCCTCCATTTCTTCCACTATCAAATGGAAATAATAATAGCACCTACCTCCCAAGGTTGATGGGAGGATCAAATAAGATAATCTTTGTAAAGCTCGTAGCATAGTGCTTGGCACATATTAAGTGTTAAATAAATACTAGTTATTAGTATTATTATTATTCGGGAAGTTAGAAAACTAAGCTTACTTTACTAGCCAAAGCTAAGATTTGGGAGTGTCCTGAACTTGTTTGTTCTTACTGCCCCTTTCCATGCCCTGTTTTGATTATCTACTCATAGAGAAAAGGAATAAAGGAACAATTACACAATTAGGATTGTAGATGTAGTTGCCTTAATGCCCAAATTAGTTGGGAATAGGGTTCATTTGTGAAGGCATAAGAATGCCTCTGTTAGTGAATTTGGGTTAGTAGTTTTGCATACTCAGGATTATAAATAAAAGACTGTGAAAGGGAACAGAAATGGAGTCAGCTAAACACAAGGATGGATTCTGAAATGAACAAGAACATTCTGATTTGGACTTTAGCACCTAGTACTATTTCCACCCTAGGAAGATGTTTTACACATCTGGAAACACTGATCAGCATATTCTCTCTGATAAAAACTTGCACCAGTGAAACATAGATTAAAGAAAAGTTGTAACCATAGTATCCCACTATATATTATAGAATCAGACTTCCAAGAGCAAAACTTGTCATTGATACTATTTGTTATTAAATTAACGAATTAACAAATGAACTTATTCTGGTGCTTACTTTGTGCTATGGATAGTGCTAACTGCTGAGGAAACAAAAATAAAGATAGTCCCTCCCCTAAAGGGCATATATTCTAATAGGGGATCCTACACCTATTAGGAGAGTGAATGGGCCAGGAACAGGTATTTTGACTTGGAAAGTCTTTGGAGTAAATGAGTGGAGCCTTAGTAAAGTAGATTTGACATGCCCTTTCTAATAGCGTCTGGAAGTACTGATTTCTTTATGGTTCTACACTTGGAAAAGAGAGGTGGAATAGTGGCAGTTGGAGGATGCTCTTACTCAAAAGGCAGTAAAACATGGTTGGAGCAGTCATTCATCAGTCAGGACCTCAGAGACCCCAGGAGAATAGTGTGCAAAGGAGTTCAAGAGGCATGCAGATTACACTTAATCCTGTCATGTCATTTTTTCCTCCTCTGGAGAGCCAGATGTTAAACATTCATCAGCACACCTAGTTCTAGACTTGGAGTAAAGAAAACTAGAGTTCAGATCCAGCCTCTGACAGTTATTAGGTGTGTGACCCTGGACAAGTTCCTTAAACTCTGTGCCTCAGGCAACTTCTTAGAGTTTATTTAAGTCATAGACAATTTTGATCTGTTGGTTAAGGGAATTTCCACATTTTTGTAATAACATTGGAAAATAGTATATTTTATCCAAAGAAATATGCCCTACAAGTTGAACTGTACTTGAAATTTTTTGTTTTTTGTTTTTTGCTTTTGGGAGGGCAATTGGGGTTAAATGACTTGCCCAAAGTCACACGGTTAGTAAGTGTGTCAAGTCTCTGAGGCCGGATTTGAACTCAGGGCCTCCTGACTCCAGGGCCGGTGCTGTATTTACTACACCACCTAGCCACCCCCATAGGAAAGTTTGTTTTGGTTTTTGCTTTTTGGAGGGGGAAAGGCAGGGCAGTGGGGTTAAGTGACTTGCCCAAGGTCACACGGCTAGTACATGTTAAGTGTCTGAGGTCAGATTTGAACTCAGGTCCTCCTGACTCCAGGGCCAGTGCTCTATTTTCTGTGCCACCTAGCTGCCCCTGTACTTGAAATTTTTCAAATTTAACTATACAACAAGTTCCTATAGAATATTTTGCAAATTCATATTTACAGTTCATCTATTTAATGTACCTTAGGAGACATAAAATTACTGATCATTGACTCATTTTTTATACAAATTGAGCCTGTAGGGTAAATTTATACTATTAGATGTATAGCATAAACAATTTAGCAATAATAATTTTCCCTTAACATTTTCTGTCTTGGGTCATAGACTATTTTTTTTCTCTTTTTCAGAATTTTATTTTAGACTCAAATGCCAGAACACAAATCCAGAATAGTGAAAAGAAACAAAAACATTATAAACTCAAATGTTGGAATTTAATACAGAGTTAGAAAGGGAAAAAAGTATGCTGTGTGCATCACAGAACATAAGAGAGGATTCAAAATATGTAACAATACATAAGACTAGGTGGTGCAGTGAATAGAGCCCTAGAGTTGGGAGGACCTGAGTTCAGATCCGGCCTCAGATACTTAATACTCACTAGCCGTGTGACCTTGGGCAAGTCACTTAACCCCAATTGCCCTGCCTTCCCCCCTTCCAACAAGCAAAAAAAAAATGTAACAGATTTTCATTTCAAGAAAGCCCATATGATAAACAATACACATTGTGTTGAGAATTGTCCATCTTTTCTTTGCTTCCTTGTGAGTTTACTTCTCTGCTGTGCACTTTTTTTTACTTTTTTTTCCTTCCCCCAAACCTTCCCCCAGAAGGGTACAATAAAGTTTAGATATATTTCTCTATAACTGTAGATATATACATATGCATACATACCTATACTTTCCCATTATCTGTTCTACTCCTGATCTTTATTTTTTATATATGATTATATCTCTTTGTTTCCTGTCTTTTCTGCCTCTTCTTTACTTCTGCCCACTACCTTGCCCTCCTATAACTTGCCTACCCCCCTCCAATGATCCCTCCCCTATCCTCCCATTTCCATAAATCTAAACACCCTTCTATACCTGTCTCTTACCTATTCCTTCACCCTCCCCTCTAAAGATCCCTCCCTTGGGGCATCTAGGTGATGCAGTGAATAGAACACCAGCCCTGGAGTCAGGAGAACCTGAGTTCAAAGCCAGCCTCAGACACTTAACACAAAAACTAGCCCTGTGACCTTGGGCAAGTCAATTAACCCCAACTGCCCTCCAAAAAAAAGATCCCTCCCTTGTCCTTGCTCCCTTCCTATGTCCCTAGTGTTTTATTTCTTCTGAATTGTAGAAGACTTTTATACTCTTCTAAATATATATATATATATAGTTTCCTCTTAAACCTCTTAAACAATATATATATTGTTTCCTCTTAAACCCATTCCCAATGAAAGTAGAACTAGTAGGCCTCCTTCCCCTTCTAATTCCTCTGTATCAATCCTTCCTTTTGCACCTCAAATAATTACTCTTTTGAGCTGTTCCTAAATGGTTTACTTTTTTTTTTTCCTTTTGGAGGGCAATTGGGGTTAAGTAACTTGCCCAAGGTTACATCTAGTTTTTTTGTGTGGGTGTTAAGTGTCTGAGACTGGAACCGAACTCGGGTCCTCCTGACTCCGGGGCTGGCACTTTACTCACTGCGCCACCTAGCCACCCTGGTTTTACTTTTTAAATTCATGTAATTCTCAGGTTTACCTGATCTTTCTTATGAAATACCTAATTATTGATAAGAATGTTAGACATCCATTTTACATGTATAAAGAATAGTCTGTCCCTATGGGTCCCTTATAATCAGTCTTTGTAATATGCCTTATATTTCTCTTGGTTCTTATATGTTGAATCTTCTTCAGGATTTTTTTTTTTAAACAAAGTCTTGAAAGTCTAAGGGTTTATCAAATGTCCATTTTTTCTTTCATTCAGGATAATATTTAACTTTGCAGGGTATAATATTTTTGTTCAGAGCCTCAGTTCTTTTGCTCTTTAATATGTGTTCCAAGACCTGTGATCCTTTAATGTCTCTGCTGCTAGGTCTTGTGTAATTCTAGTTGTGGCACCATCATATTTAAATTGTTTTCATCTTGATGCATTTAATATTTTTTCCTTGCGCTGGGGGTTTTAGAATTTGACTATGATATTCCTATGAGTTTTCATCATAGGATCTCTTTTAAGTGGTGATCAATGGATTTTTTTTCTATTTCTACTTTGCCCCTTTGTTCTAATGCTTCGGGACAATTTTCTTTGATTATTTCTTGTACTGTTGTATCAAAATTCTTTTTTTGATAGTAACTTTCAGTTAGTCCAATTATGTTTAAATTTTCTGATAGATTCTGCAAATCTGTTGTTTTTCATATGTTTCACTTTCTCTTCTATTTTTTCATTATTTACATTTTGTTTAATCATTTCTCAATCTCTTATAATTTCACTGGCTTCTCTTTGCCCAATTCTAATTTTCAAGTTGTCATTTTCTTCCTTAAGATTCTGGATCTCCTTTTCTATTTGGTTGACTTTCCTTTCATATCCTTCTTGTTTTTCTTGGATTATTCTTATTTCCTTTTTTAGTTTTTCCTCCACCTCTGTCATTTGATTGGGGCAGGTGACCATTTGACATTACTCTTTGGGGATTTCTTTACTTCAATATCCTCCTCTGAATATGAATCCCGGTCATCTCTATTCCCAAAATATTTTTCTGTGGTTGGATTCTTTCTCCTTTGCCTGTACATTTTTTGTGATAATATCTTGATTATTTATAATCACCTGTAGCCCTGGGGTGTGGGAAATGGTGGCTCTTGCTCCAGATCTTCAATTCTTCCCTCTAGCCTGAAACCAGTATAAAAAGGATCCAGTCTTGCCATGTCTATCACACACACACACACCTTTTTATCACTTTCCCGTTGCAAAATACTCTATGACCCACCTTGTTCTTCAAACAAGAGACCCCATCTCCCAACTCTGGGACATTTTCATCATCCACCCCCTTCCTGGAACTCTGTTGCTCCTCATCTCTACCTCTTGCTTCCTTCAAGCCTCAGCTAAACTCCCACCTTCTACAAGAATCCATCCCCAATCCCTCTTAATGATGGAGCACATCCTCTCCATTGACACACTGCTCCCTCCCACATGTAGCTTATCTGTAACGGTCACTTACAAGTCGCCTTCTCCGTCAGGTTCGAGCTCCGAGTGCCAGGGTTAGGCATTGCTTTTCTTTTTATTCCTAGTGCTTGGCACAGGGTTTGGCACACAGCAGATGCTTAATAAATGTTTATTGACTGACTGACATATGTAATAAGAAAGCATGATTTGGGAAATGGAAAAGTTCTAAAGTTAACTGGGGCCAGAAGGGTGTGAAAGGGGAATCCTCATTTAGGTAATTAAACTGAAATTCAAAATAGCTGGCAAAATATATACTTGGGTATTCAACTTGGTGTTATGTTGTCTTTCATTCTGTTATGTTTAAAAGTCCTTTAAAATCAATTTAGTGATTTTACCTTATTTTTTCAAAGCTTCTATTCACAGACTACAGAAAGAAATTAGTTCTCACTCAAATACAGGAAATTTGTAGAAAGCATTGGGAGTATTCAGCTAGTTGTACCTAATGACAGTCTGAATAATTCTTGTTTTCCAGATACCCATTGACAGTATAACCAATGAGATGGAACAGAATGTTGAACCACACAATGATTACTTCAGCACGCAGTTTTTGTTGAACTTTGCTATCCTTGGAACTCATAACATCACAGTTGAATCTTCTGTGAAGGACTCCAATGGAATTGTATGGAAGACTGGACCTAAAACCACCATCATTGTGAAATCTCTTGAAGATCCTTACTCCCAGCAAGTTCGCCTCCAGCAACAGCAAGCACAGCAACCCTTGCAACAACAACAGCGTAATGCATATTCTCGGTTTTAGCCACCTATCTGTGACAGAATTTTTGATTTCCCTCTTCTTCTTCTTCTTCTTTTCTTTTTTTTTTTTTTAAGGAGGTCAGGCAGGGCAATCGGGGTTAAGTGATTTGCCCATGGCTAATAAGTATTAAGGATCTGAGGCCAAATTTGAACTTAGGTCCTCCTGACTCCAGGGCTGGTGCTCTATTTACTGCGCTACTTAACTGCCCCCTCCCTCTTCTATTTTTTAAAAGGCATGGGAATGGGAAAGGAAGAGAATATCTTTCCTGCCTACCTCATCAATTGAGAATAATGTACATCAAAAATTTCTAAAGTTCTGTAGAGATGTCTAAGACAATTGACTGAAATATTCACGTTGCTATATGGAGTAGTGAATCTCTAAATCTAAATTTTATCCATATGTGTGTAATTTCCTTGAGGACAGGTGAGATGGTAAAGAAAAGTGGTAAATAAGGTCTCTGGGAATTTTTTTTTACTTCTTTTGTGTGTTTGGGTTTTTTTTGTTGTTGTTATTAATGTAGACAGGCCCATCCTAAATTTTACACTGATTTTTCATAATGATTTGCATTCTGTACAAGTCCTCTTTTTTGTGAGTTGACTATATTGTTTTTGTTTTGGAGGGAAGTCTTAGGGTCATTGAATATAGGACTTCTTTATCTAGGAAGAATGTTCCTTATACACTAAAACCTCAGTTAACTGTAATACTCAGGGAATTGGATATATGTTTCAGTACTTGTTGAAAATCTTTCAAAAATATTCCCATGCCTTTTCATAGTATAATGAAGATAATTTTTTGACAAACCATTTTGATAAAGTGTGTATCCTGTCATATTAGAATTGGTTTTCTTTGTGTTTTCAAAACAAGTCTGGATCTAGAGAACCAGGCATACCATTTCTTTCAGCTCAGCAACTTGTAAATACTGTATGTACAACCAACCAAGTACCAGTTTTCATTGGGTGTCTACATTTTGGTAAACATTGTTATCCATATGTGCATTATCTGTTTTGTGAGTTACCTATGACAGATTTTTTATATCATATTTACCTTACTCTGTCACCCAGCATGTTACTAGGCTGCCTCACTCTATTAACAGTGTGCTGAGGAAACAAAATAATTTTAACATTAACCCTAAGCCAAAAGGAATTACAGTGTCTAAGAAAATGCTCTGTATGTAATTGGTGTCTAATTGAAATGTTTATTCAACAGAAAGATCAGCTTCCATTTAAAAAAAAAATCAAAGGATTACTTTGCAAAGCTACATAGAACTCAACATTATACCCCTCCATTCAACAAGTTTAATTAAATTCACCAAACTTTTAAGTGCCTACTATGGGCTAGGCTGTGGGGATCAAAAAGAAGAGAAGAAACAGTTCCTTATTCTCCTGGGGTAAGAAATAAAAAATGTTCACAACTAAGTAAAGACAAAGAAAAGCAGCAGTTTGAAGAGTGAGACAGCTCTTGTAACAGATAAAATAAGCTGTCAGGCGCTGAATTGGCTGAGGGCATTCTAGGTGAAGCCATAGCATGAATAACAATGAGGACCTATAGGGCTGAGTTTGGCATACTAGAGCCTAACCTGACACGGGGGTAGAAAGATTAGCTCTAGGGAAGGATGGGTGTTTGTTTTTATCAGTGTTGGTAATAACAAGAGTCTAAAGGGAAATGTTAATTGTGGAAGACTAATGCACAGTTGGTATAGGTGCAAATTGGTATAGTCATTCTGAAAAGCAATTTGAAACTATACCCCAAAAGTCACCAAGTTTGTGCATACCCAGTAATACCACTACTAGAACTATACACCAAAGACAGCAAAGAAAGAGGAAAAAGGACTCATTTATGAAAATATTTCTAGCACCTCTTTTTACAGTGGAAAGAAGCTGGAAACTAAGGGGAATGTCCATCAATTGCGGAATAGCTGAGTAAAGTATGGATTGTGAGTGTAATGGTATGCTGTTATCCTTTAAGAAATAAAGGAAAAGATGTATTTGGAGAAACCTTGGAAGATGTGTAAACTGATATAGAGTGAAATGAGCAAACCCAGAATAATTGATACAGCAATATTGTAAAGTAATATTGTTAAGAATCCTGATACCTGCAATGACCTACCATAGTGGACTGACAATAAAGCATGCTTCCAGCTTCCTGAGGTGATGGCCTCAAGGTACGGAATGAAGCACATTTTTTTTAAAACATGGTCAGTGTGAAAATACATTTTGCTTGACTACACATATTTGTTACAAGGGATTTGTTTTGTTTTTACAATGGAGGAAGGAAAGAAAATATTAATTGAAAATAAAATAATTTTTTTAAAACAAAAAAATGTGTGTATATGTACATATACACTTTGTATATTTGTATGTGTGTATTTTTAACATACTCAAGTTATATCACTGACTTGCTCTGTGACCCTATTAGACAAGTCCTTTGATTCCTCTGTGACAAGAGTGAATTCACATTGATAGTTTGAATAATTCTTAACACTTTTAAAGGGTATTAGAAATAGTGGCTCTTTGGGATCGTTACATGGTAGATGCAAAATAATAAAGTACTAAAGTTTTCTAGAATAACATTTATAGGAGATTTCTATGCAAGATAGAAAGAATGTGGTTGGGAAAAGGGTTATGCCAACTTGTCAGCTACTGATAATATGCCTTGTTGCAGCCAAATTGGTCCAGCCCTGCTCTCCTTAACAGTTGTTTCTTGGATCCATCCCCAATCAAAGCCATCAGTTTGAACTATAGCCTTGGATCTCTTGGCCAGGTGATCCTCTCAGAGAAGCCCACACACTACATGCTGGATCTGGCTGCAGCTTCATGTGTGCCAAACCCTTCCAGCAGGTGGCATGGTACTGCCTGTTCCTCATGGTTCTGTTTTGATTACACAATCCATCTTCCCTTCACTGTGGTATGTCCCAGTCAGAAATAACAATTCCAAGTGCATTTTTCTTCTCAAGTAGAGATTTAAGTGGAATAGTCTTTTTCCTTTCTAAATATCGTAACTCCCTGAGTCCAGCTTCTTTTGTTATAGTCATAAAGTTAAAAATGCCAAATAGTAATATAATTCTTATCATCTATTAAGGTTTTTTCCTCTGCTTACAGCTTTCCTATTTTCCCTTCCTACTTAATCCCCACATTGCACAGAGTATCTTTCCTTTGTTTAGAGAAGATTAGTTACCTACTTTGTGGAATTATGCAATAAAATTTATCCCTTTTTTCTCCTGCTCTCTGGTTGTTGGCTATTTCACTGACTGTAGGATCACCAGCTTTAGTGCTGGAATTACTTCAAGGTCATAAAGTCTGATCCTCCTACCACCCTTCCTTTACACATGTGGCCAGGAGAGTAGTGATTCTAGTAGAAATTCTACATCATGGGGCGGCTAGGTGGTGCAGTGAATAGAGCACCGGCCCTGGAGTCAGGAGGACCTGGGTTCAAATTCGGCCTCAGACACTTTACACAAAAACTAGCCGTGTGACCCTGGGCAAGTCATTTAATCCCAATTGCCCTCCAAAAAAGAAATTCTACATCAGGTCCTTTAACTCCAAAATATCTTAGACCATGCTGCACCTATGCCTCTTATATTATCTCCACCCTCCACAGAGTGGGAAGGGGAAGTTAAAATTCAACTAATGTGAATTCTTAATTTATATTTTAAAAAATAAAACCAATTTTAAAAATATTTCCAAGAGTTCAAAATGAGGTGAGGGGGTGGCCAGGTAGCACAGCGAGTAAGAGCACTGGCCCCAGAGTCGGGATGACCTGGGATCGAATCCGGGCTCTGATACTTAGTACCACACCCAGAAATAACTGGCCGTGTAACCTTGAGCAAGTTACTTAACCCTGATTGCTTTAAAAAAAAAAAATGAGGTGAGAGCTGGACAAGGGAAGAGAGGGCATTAAAGTCTCAGTTTCATTTGTATGAGCTATCAAGCTATTATCTCCTATGATCTTGGGTAATTGAGATCTCATTACCTTCTTTGTTCCGTTCTAAAGGTCTTGGCATGTTTTTGTCTTCACTCCTGACCTCTACCTGCCCAAATTTTCAAAACCAATTGCTTGTGATGACAGCTGATGAGTTTGTTGTGTAGAACTTTGATGTCAGGAGCCAGTGAGACAGTAGGATGGTCAAACTGGTGTTGAGTTTCTTTTACCAATTTTCTCCTCCACTCTCCAGTTCTCTCCCCCAGACTGAGATAAGAGAAGCATGTATCCTGGCAACTGTCCTCTGTTTGATGGGAGGTGTGTGAAAGTGCTGCCCAGGTAACGAAACAGGGGAGTTGGAATGGGAGCCAAAAAGCAGGAAGGGAGAGAGAAATTGTAAGGGAGAAAAAAAAAAAAGGGAGAGAAATTGTCCTAGATATGGGCCATGGGATGGTTGAGAAAAGGGGTGCAGAAGAAGTCTGGGATAGACTGTCCTCAAGGAGCCTACAGTTTAGTATATAGTCTAAGAAGTATAGTTTTGGTTCAAAGAACAGAGACTAAGGATGAGAGAACAGATGTTAAAGCCTTAGAAAAAGATTATTTTTTTCCTCTTTAATTTTTTTAATAAATTTATTTTTGTTTTCAACATTCACTTCCACAAGATTTTGAGTTACAAATTATCCCCCCATCACTCCCCTACTCCCCACCCCAATATAGCAAGCATACTGAACACCCCTTCCCCCAATCTGTTCTCTCATGTCCTCCCCCATCCACCCCTTAATTTATTGTAAGGCAAGATGGATTTCTGTACCCCATTACTTGTATATCTTATTTCTTGGTTGCATATAAAAAGCATTTTTTAACATTTTTTTTTTAAACTTTGATTTCCAGATTCTTTCCCTTCTTCCCTCCTCACCCACCCCCCCTGGGAAGACAAGCAATTCAGTATAGGTTGTACATGTGTAATTACACAAAACATTTCCATAGTAGTTATATTGTGAAAGACTAATTATATTTTCCTCCATCCTATCCCACCCCCCCATTCTATTTTTTCCTTTGACCCTGTCCCTTTTCGAAAGTGTTTGCTTCTAACTACCCTCTCCTCCAATCTGCCCTCCCTTCTATCATCCCCCCTCTTGTCCCCTTCCCTCCTGCTTTCCTATAGGGTAAAATACCCAACTGAGTGTGTATGTTATTCTCTCCTTAAACCAAATCCATTGATAATAAAGTTAACTCATTCCCTTTCACCTTTCTGCTCTTCCCCTCCATTGTAACAGTTTTTCTCTTGCCTCATTTATGTGAGATAATTTACCCTATTCTCTTCCTTTCTCCTTCTCCCAATATATTCCTCTCTCACCTCTTAATTTTATTTTTTAGATATCTTCTCTTCATATTCAATTCATCCTGTACCATCTATGTATACATGTACACACATATATACATACACACATGCACATACCCTCCTATATATACATACATATATATTCCCTTAAACTGTCCTCATAATGAGAAAAGCCTCATGAGTTACAATTACCATTTTTCCATGTAGGAATGTAAATAGTTCATCTTTAATAAGTTTGAAAAAGATTATTTCTAGTAGCTTATCTCACTTCTGTACCTAATAGAAGATTTTTAGTAATTGGGAAATAACAAGTCATTGGGTATTTTTCTGCAATCAGCCCAAGAACTGTATCCCTGTAATAGGTATTCTCAAGGAATATACAAGAAAAACTGAATATAAAGGAACGTTGCTCAGGAGCTCCTAGTAGGATATATACAGGGAAAAAAAAATAAAGCTATATCCAAAAGATAAACTAAAAAAGTGTTGACTCCCAGAGGTTACTTTTACACTTTCCCTTAGCTGACCAGTTGCTGTGTGATATAATATAAAAATCTCAGTGTTTGATTTTTAAGGTGGGAAGATAGGGAGAAACAACTGCAAGTGGGAAGCAACTTAAGGCAGCATTAACTCTGTCTTACTCTCTCAGGAGCTGTTCTCATTAGAGGCTTTCAAGAGGGGCCTAAAGAGCATATGTCTCTCTACCAGTAGGGACCCAGCCACCAGGCACTAGGGTAGACATGCAGGGAGTGTGTCTGACAGGGAGAAAAGTGGGCTCTTCAGGGTTTTTAAACCTCTGCTGGAAAGAGAAGTTCAAGTCACACAGCAGCAGCCAAGTGTTACTGTTTTGCATTGCATCTTGGTGAGGAGATCAAAGCCATGCACAGGGTACCCTCCCTTAGAAAATACTGACTACAAGAGAGAAGAAATTCAGCCTTGACAGCATAATGTATGCTATGTGCCTTTCCCCAAATCTCTGACGAAGAGGTTGCCTCCCCTTGACGAGGCCACCCTCTCTCTCTACATGTACACTCAATCCCATTAAGCTTTCATCCCATATCTTATCCAGATACCTGGAAAATTTGTCTACACTAGCTGTCTCAACTACTTCTCTGCTGATTGAGCCCTTTGCAATGTAGTTTCTGCTCTCAATTCTGATCACAATCTCCAAAGACATCAGCAATATTTTAATTGCCAAATCTGAGGGTCTTTTCCCAGTCTTCAGCCTTTGCCTATGCTACATTTGACCCTCTGAACTAGCTTCTTCTCCTAGATATTCTTTGTTTCTGGGTGTTTGTGATACTACTTTCTGCTGGCTCTCCAACTGACCACTTCTCCATATCCTTTGTTAGCTCATACTCTATCACTTCCATCACTGTGGGTGTCCTCCAAGGTTCTGTCATTGACCTCTCTCTAGTCTTTCTATTGATAACTTCATCAGCTCCCACGGGCTAGACTATCATCTTTCTACCAATGCCTCTAAGATATGTATTTGTATGTATATATACACATAATCTATATGGTATATCTGGCATCTCACTTTACATATGGTATCTGCTCTAGATTTGGTCCACTTTGTCTCTGGTTTTTGCTTCTGTAGGAAAAAGGAAGATTGTGACTGGGTATTTATTTATATGCCTAACTATCTTCAAAAGAAAAATATCAGGCCAGAATTATATTTATATTATGTCATATCTAACACAAATATCTGAAGTCTAGGTATATTATACTTTGGGACCCAGGATGAGCATCCTTTTCACTGATCAAAGGGTCCCAGGATAATAGCTTACTATTGCCAGCTTGGTGCCCTCCCTATAAATGCTGGTTACCCAAAAGATTATCACAGATACCTAGTACACTTCATAGAAAACAGTAAAAAAGAAATTAGAGAAGTTCTACAGATTAGAATAGACCAGAGAATAGATAAGAATAAAAGGTAAGAATTCAGTTCAGTCAAGGAAAAAAAAACATCTCACCAGAGGTGTAAGCTTTGGGAATTGAAATACATGTTAAGGGGCTGGCTTCCACACATGTTTGTGACTATGGGGATCTTCTGTCCAACCATTCAAAACTTCACACCTGCCTCTCATCACCTCTCTTGAAACCCATCGATCTTAATAATATTAGCTTGCCTATATATAGCACTTTAAGGTTTGCAAAGTGCTTTACAAATATCTCATTTGATCCTCACAAGAACCCTGGGACATAGGTACTATGATGCTTTTATTATCCCCACTTTACAGATGAGAAAACTGAGAGGTTAATTTACTTGCCTAGGTTCTAATATACAGTCTGAGACTGGATTTGAACTCAGTTCTTCCTAACTCCAGGTCCAACACTTCTACACTGAACCACCTAGCTGCCTCTGCAGAGATTCCTTTCTCCAGTTACAGAGAGACCCAACTTTACAGCTTATCATTCTCTCAGACATTCAGGAATCATGCTTCCTTCATGCATATAGCAGGGCTGTCTCTCAGGAAAACTGCTTCAGGCTTAGGCTGAAGTGTTTTTAAATACACAATATGGCATATGGGTATATATGAATGTGTATGTATATATACACACGGCCCCATTCTCTCCCCTGATCTTCAGTTCAGTTCTGCAACACCAATTACCTATTGGACATTTCAAACTAGATTGCAAGACATCCCTAATTAAATTCATTATCTTCCCTCCAAACTTCTCTCTTTAGGTCAAAGGCATCACCATTCTCCTCATCTCCCACATTCATAATCTCGGCATCATCCTTGACTCTTCTTCATCTTCCCTTACCCCACATAGCTAATAAGTTGTCAAATTTTACCATCGCTATATCTGTAGGTCCCAGATCACAGCTAATAGCTTATTTCAGACCCCCGTTACTTCTCCCTGAGATTATTTCAGATCTTCTAATAAGTCTCTCTGAATCAGTTTTCTCACCACTGTAGATCATCCAACACAAAGCTGCCAAAATGATTTTCCACAAGCACAGGTCTTGACCACGTGACTCTCCTCACTCAACCCCAGTGGCTTTGTAATTGCCTCTAAGATAAAATACAAACTCTGTTTAGCCTTTCATAACCTGACCCAACCTGTCTTTCCAGACTCATAAGACCTTACTCTCCCACCTATACTCTACAATCTAGACAAACTGGCTGCCTTTCTGTTCCCCACAGAGAACAATACATCAACTCCCTCATTGCTTTTGCACTGACCATCCCACATGCCTACAATGTACTTGCTCCTTACCTCTGTCTCATGGACTTTCTTCTTTTTATTTACAGCTCAAGTACCACCTGCAGAAACCTTTCCTGATCCCTCTGATTGCTAGCATCCTTCCTCTGAAATTATCATGTGTTTAACTACTTTGAAGAAATACAAAGATAGATTAGTAATAGTTCAAGTAAGCTTTAATTTATGATGTCTATATTAATATATGTACTTGTTGCTTCCCCCATTAGAAAACAAAGTCTTGGGAGTAGAGATTATTTGATTCTTTGTAGAGTACATGCATCCCCAGCCAATAACAGTATCTGGCACATAGTAGAAGCTTAATAAATATGGTTAATTGATTCTTTTTTTCTTCTTAATATAGAGATAGGTTAGCTTCTGAGTTACTTACATTGTTTACCTTTGACAAATGCCTTTCATTAGTGAGATGACTTTCTAGGGTTGGTAGGTCAGAGATTCCATTGGGACCTAATCTTGCTGCCTTAGCCTCTTTAAGAGAAATAGACTTCAAGGCAGCTAGGTGGCACAGTGCATAGAGCAGCAGCCCAGGAGTCAGGAGAACCTGAATTTAAATCCAACCTCAGACACTTAACACAAAACTAGCCATGAAACCTTGGGCAACTTAACCCCCAACTGCCCAACCTTACCCCCTCCAAAAAGCTAAATAAATAAATAATTTTTTGAAAAAAGAGAAGTAGACTCTTCTGGGTCCTCAAAGTTCCACGGGAGAGTATAAGGGTATTAGTGGGTTCCTTGAATGCTAGAGTTGTTTATTCTTTAAAATAAAGGAAAGGAAGGAAGAAGAGTGGGAGAGATTCTGTTTGATGCAGTAGAAAAAGTATGAGATTTGGAGTCAGACAACCTGGGCTCCATTTCCAGGTCTTTTCCATTCCCCCCGCCCCCTTAGATTCTTTGGGTCCCCATTTCCTCATCTGTAAAACAAGAAAGGCAGATGAATTCAAAGGTCTTTTTCAGCTCTTAACTCTGATCCTATGAAGGAAAGTTTCCATCCTTCATGCTTTTCTTGAGAAGGAGACAAGAAGAGAGGAATAGCCAAGACTTCCTAACTATATCACTAACTCAGGGCTGATCCTGGGTTTTTTGGTTTGTTTTGTTTTTTCCTGTGGCAGACCTTTCTGGATGAAGAGAGCTTAACCAAATCATTTTTAATAGATTTTAATTACTAAATAGTAATATATAAATTATTATATTTATTTTTAGTCAAATTATCATTTAAAATATTGAAAGGGGCAAATCCAAGGACCCTGTGACTTACTACTAGAGACCTTCCTGATTGAGATCCTTTTCCAGACCAATGATTCCCTGATGTTCACTGCTATAAACCCTCCACCAAAGAACTCGGAGGTGCCTGGGAATTTGGGAATGTGGCTTTGCTTCCCTACAGTGCCAATGCCCTCCAGGCAGAGTGCTCAGTTAGAAGCAGATATAAATAATCCAGAGCCCAGGCACAGCTATTTCTGTCCTTAGAATGAGGGCCTCCAGCCTCTGCCTGGGTTGGAACTGGGTAGGGGGTGGGGGGAATGGGACAGGGACAGCTGGAGCACTAAACCCAGGGGAATCGAGGAAGGACAGATTGTTAATGATGGTGAGGAGAGTGTGCTGATGCAGCGACGAGAGAGGAAGTGCCTCCCTGCCTGAGCGTTTGTGTAGGGAAGCTGTCCTATTTCTGAGTGCTTATATGTATATGGCTATGAATATGTGTCTGTTGTGTGAAAAGAAAAAAAAAAACACTATTTCTTTAGTGTTTGTATCTGGAAAGACTCATAGCGTTAGCAGCATTAGGACCCTGGAGCCTTAAAGGTCATCATGTTCAACCCTTTCCATTGAGGCTTAACTTCTTATCCAACTTCTTTTTCAAGTGACATTGGCTTTAATACCTGGAGGTGGGAATGAGGTAGGGGTGGGAGGGGAGGACAGACTGTAACTCCTTATCCCCAGAAGGTGATCTGTTCCATTTTTGACAACTCTTGTTAGTTCTTTATATTCAGTCAAAATCTGCCTCTGTATAATTTTCACCCATTGTTCCTAACTCTGCTCTCTGCATCCATAAGGAAGAAATCTAATTCCCCCCTTGTACATGATAGCCTTTCAGATACCCAAAGACAATCATCACAAGTGCCTCTCTCCACCTTTGACTCTTAACCATTCTGTATATGGCATGGATGTGAATCCCTTCAACAGCCTTGTAGTTTTTCCACACTTTGCTCAAAGTAAAGTTCCCTAACTTTATTGTCACGCTCTGATTGTGCTATGGCCATTACCATCATCCATCAGTTTTATTAGTGTGCTATCCATATCTTCAGGCAAATCATTGACTAAATTTTGAACAAGATAAAACCAAGGATTCTCTGGCAAACTCCTAGAGACTGGCAAGACCATCACCCTTGAAGCAAAAAACCGTGATGCCATTGAAAATGTTAAGGCAAAGACACAAGACAAGGAAGGCGTCTCAGACCAGCAGAGATTGATCTTTGCCAGAAAGCTATTAGGAGGTGATGAAACCCTGTGTGACTACAGTATCCAAAAACAACTAACTCTCAGGGGTGGGATACAAATCTTTGTGAAAGCCTTGACTGGTAAGACCATAACACTTGAAATGGAGCACAGTAACACCATTAAGAATGTCAAGGCCAAAATTCAAGACAAGGAAAGCATCTTGTCTGGGGGGAATTGGTCTTTGTTGGGAAGCAGCTGGAAGATGGTCGCACCCTGTCTGACTACACCATCCAGAAAGAATTCACCCTGCATGTGGATGTCCAGAGAGTCCACTTGGGAGTGAGATGAAGCATAGCTGGGCCCTGTCTGAAATACTGCCCTGGGTAACTGTCACCACCAGTCAGTCACAAAAGCTGGGTCTCAGGACAGAGGTTTCACCAGAGTTGCCATATTTGAAAGACAAGAAAAAACCATTGTATGATTTTGAACAGTTGCATGAAGATTGGAGTGAAACACAAGTTATACTTGCCCTCAAGGAGCTTACATTCAATTGGGGGATAGAATAGAATAGAAGGCTATTTCAAGAGTCCATATGAATAGTTAGGGTCAATGGATAGAAAGGAGGAGATGGATGTGAGAGAGATTGTGGAGGTAGGATCAGTTTAGAAGTAATCATCTAAAGAAGTCAGATTGTATTCTAATAGCTGCTATCAAGCTTTCTATAAATACTATTTCAACCTTATCTTTTTTTTTTTTTAAAGCAGTCGGGGTTGAATAACTTGCTCAAGGTTACATGGCCAGTTATTTTGTGTGGGTGTTAAGTATCTGAGGCCAGAACCGATCCCAGGTCCTCCAGACTTTGGGGCCAGAGCTCTTATTCACTGCGCCACCTAGCGGCCCCTCAACCTTATTTTTTCTGGACAATGATGGTATGGAGCAGGCATTGGAGTCTTAGACTTGTAAAGAGGAGACCTGAATTTGATTTTTCCCTTCCCCTGCCTCAATCATAGGCAGGCCTGGTTACTCCTTTCTGTGGGCCTCAGCTTAGTTTCTCCATCTGTCAGGTGGCTCTGGGTCTTGATTTGAAAGCCCTTAGAGATTTCTTGAAAGGACTAGCATTGTACCACAACACAAAGACTATTATGTCACAGTGGTATAAAAACATGACAAAGAATGTAGACCAGGAATAATGAGCGCACTTATTTCAGAAGCACATTGATTTAAACCACAATAGCTCTTTGGAACAGAAATTGAGAATTATAAAAGCCTAAGCAATCAACCCCTGTTGGGATAGATGTGGGCATGGCAGGGTGGGGAAGAAAAGCTCATGCCAGGCTATTACTGAAAAATAAATTGGTCTGTGTTAGCAGAAAGGTTTGTACCCCAAGTCTCCTCAGTTCTGTAATGCTGTCTTGTTGTCAAAATGTTGTCTTGCTCAGCCTTTCCTCTCTTCTAGATTAGTTTGTCTCCCCTTTTAAAGTCCCAATTTAAGAAACAAGAAGCTGATTAATAATCAGCATAATAGATCACTATTCTTCAGCTCTCCATGTGAGTGATGTGGTGTTTTCCACATAATTAAGATGTAATCTTTGCCTTGTCTCATAGGTCATCTAGTCCAAAGTTTCTTAGCCTGGGGTCTGTGAACTTGTTTTATTCATATTTTGATTAATATAATTGGGTTTCCCCTGCAATCCTATGCATTTTATTTTATGCATTTAAAAACATTATGAGAAAGGGTCCATAGGCTCCATCAGATTGCCAAAGGGATCTATGATGCAGAAGGTATTACTATACCCTGATATAATAAATGCCCACTCCTCTAGATGTCACCATAGTAAAACTATGTATATGAGTACCTGAGGCCTATGAAAAATAAAAAATACCCATCACTCCTGATTTTGGCTTAGAAATTTATATAACCGGAAGGAACCCAAGTGACTATGTAGCCTAATCACTTACTTTACAGAAGAGGCAACTGAGAACAAGAGAGGCAAAATTACTTAGCACCTGTCATATATCATTAGTGAAAGACAGGAATCAAAGAAATGAGGTCTCCTGATTCCCAATTCAATTCTTTTCAATTATACTACACTGTTTCCCATATTGTTACAAGGGAAATAGCTTATTTGCCCAACTTGTAGCACTTAGATCACTGCAAAAGTGGCAGCTGTTTAAACTGGTGCCTTGGCCCCCTTCCTTAAGCCTATGGGAAGATAGCATGTCACTGTATTAATTATCCATTGAGGGCGTATAGTATATGTGCCAGTCGCCACCTCAATTATCTCTGGCCGATTCCAATGTTAACCTTCTAAAGACTTCAGTATCCTCCCTAGCCACCATAAGTATGCTTAGTCTGCAAACACTGAGGTAGCTCTCCCACTGTTACCAAGTTGTTGGCTTCAAGCTTTAACTCTGACCAGTTCAAAACCACATTTGTCCAGGTTCAGAATTTGGTTAGGGGATGATATGGAATATTGTTCAAAATGTGAAGAAAAAAATGTGAAATCTTAAGCTCAAGAACCTCCTCCCCATGTCTAGACTCTCCTCTGTCTGGTCATAGCCCTTCCAACATCAAAGGACTCTGAAATTCAACACCTTGTGGCTGTATATAATTTGTTGGTCATAGTGAAAATGAAAAGTAAAAATGTAAGTCTTTTTAAATGGAGCCATCCAATTCTAGCTATCTCCCCAACCTTTTCTCTGATAAGTTCCCAGTTCTTTGGTTAAGACTAGAAAATTATCAAATCTCATATGTCAGCAGATCATGGAAAGGCAACATGGTTATCCCTTCCACATCATGACTTTCCGATTATGGTTTCAGTATATCACAGGTTAGCATAAGAAATGGGAAATTTGGGGGGAATTTTGTGAAATCACAAAGTCCAGTAGATGACACAGGAAAACCTTAGAAACTCAGAAAAACATAAAATATATGTATAGTATTTTTACTTAACATTGACCTACATGTTGCCTAAGACCAAATACTTAGCCCAAATTTTACAATAAGGTACTGTAAATACCCCATAAAAGAAAAATTCAGATTTCTCTAAAATGAAGGGAGGACCAAAAAATTTTACACAAATTGGTTTTTTCATATCACGGGGGTGCTGTGTGTCCCTAAACCCTTCGATGTGGAAGGAATAACTATAATTGGGAGGAAGTATGGGTTGAGACCCCCAATTTCAGATCAGGGATTCTACCAAAAGTAAGAAGAGGAAGAGCAGTGAGAGAAAAAGAGTTTTACTGGTTTCAATCAGTAACCAACAGGTTTCTCAGTAGTTTCCAGTTTGGGAATTTGGGGTTCTTATGCTCTGGAGGGTCATCATCTGTGCTCCAGGATCTGGATCACTTCCATAGGCTGGTTTCTGAAAACCACAATTAACTGGCTGAAAAGTTAAAGCTAAGGCAGCACTGGCTCCACCCACAGTCCCATTTGCTCCAGTCTGTCTTAGGGAAGCTTAACAATTCCAGGACAATAGCAATTGTCAAACAAACCTAGTACCTCACTGGGAAGCAGGAAGTCCCGAGTACCAAAGGCAATAAAGAAAGGCCCCAGAATTGCTTTCCATCTCTTCTGCCTTCTCTATTCTATCATGCTGCTGACGTCTGCCCGTTATGAGGAAACACTGCCCTAGACTTCAAGTGAGGGCATGTGTCCAAATTTATCCCTCCCTCTCTTCCCAAATATCATCACCTTAAAGCCAAGAGATTAAATAAAGATTCAAAAATAAGACAAAACATGGGCCCAGGTTATACAAACATGGAAATACAATGTAATTATCCATTCACCTGCTCCAAAATCAAGTCCCATGATAATAAGCCCCCAAAAGGCAGGAATTATATAAGCATGTTTTATATACTTTACTTAGTAAAGTACCAGGAGAAATAGATATTTGCTTATTATTTATCAATTCATATTTTTGGTTACTCCTCTGGTCAAATCTCCCACTCCTTTGTCGTATTCTTGCCTTAAATCAACAAATCAGGGTGATATGGAAACCCCTTACCTAAAGAGCTTTTGTTCTGTGTTTGGAACCATAGTTTTTAGTATTGTGTGTATGTGTGTATATGTGCATGTATATATACATATGTGTACATGTATATTATGCATATGTATGTATGTGTGTGTATATATATATGCTTGTATTGGGGCAGGAGATCCAAATGAGCTAAAAGCCTACGCCCCAAAGAAATCAAAGAAAAAGGACTCAAACATACAAAAATAATTTATAGAAGCTCTTTATGTAGTGGCAGAAAACTGGGAACTCAGCCCATCAATTGGGGGAATGGTTAAACAAATGATAATATGTAGAATATATTGATCTGCAAGAAATGGCAAAAGACTTCTTTCACAACATGGCTAATGTGAAAATATGTTTAACGTGATTGTAAATGTATAACTTCTATCAGATTGTTTGCTGTCTTGGGGAGGGGGGAGGGAAGGAGGAAAATTTGGAATGCAAACTCTCACAAAAATGAATGTCCAAAACTATCTTTACATGTAATTGGAAAAAAAATACAATTAAGTGTAAAAAAATTAATTAAAAAAAGAAAAAAATTGAATAGGGAGTGGCATGGACAGGCTAATGCTTTAGGAAGAATAAGGAATAGGAAATGTTAGCAAGAATTAGTTTCCTATTTATTTTAATGAGTCCAGATTTCTATGTAATGAGTTTCTTTTAAGCAGTCTATTTAGCAGGATCTTGTTAAGAATTTTCCTATTTTTTTGACATATTCAGATTTTCAAACTATTTGTTGTAATAGAAAACAAATATAGAACTAAATTCTTTAATAGTAAAAAAAAAAGTGATGAAAGAATGTATTCAATGTAAGTGGAAAGACTTGTATGAACTGATGCAGAAGAAAGTAGACATCCAGGAGATAACTTGTGCAATAATAATAGTATTATAAAAAAAAAATTTGTAAATTTTGACCAATTCAGTGAGAGAGGACTGATGAACATGCTGCCCACCTACCTACTCAAGGTACAGAGAAAGATATGCATTTCTGGATGTGTGGGAATTTAGTTTGTTTGACTATGATTATTTGTTACAAGTGTTCTTCTTTTTCCGTATGGAGAGAGAAAAAAAATAAGCACTTAAATTTAAAAATTAATTTAAAATTAAACCCCCCAAAATGAGCCAGAATGTTCTAGAAACAAGTCCTAGGAATTATTGGACTAGCAGAAAGCCATGATCAAAGTACATATTTCAAGAAATTATCAAGGAAAACTTCCCCATTTTCTTAGATCCAGATGATAAAATAGAAATTGAAAGAGACCACTAATCACCTCCTGGAAGAGGTCTTAAAATGAAAACTCCCAGGAATACTATAACCAAATTCCAGATCTCCCTTGTCAAAGAGAAAATATTTCAAGCAGCCACAAAGAAACAGTTAAAATAGTGTAGAACTACAGTCAAGATCACACAAGATTTAGCAACTTCCATGCTGAAGGAGTATAGGGCTTGGAATCTGATATTCCAGAAGACATAAGAGCTGGGATTACAACCAAGAATAATTTATCCAGCAAGACCGAGCATAATCCTTTAGGGGGGAAAGTTGATATTTAATGAAATAGGACTTTCAAGCATTCCTGATGAAAAGACCCCAGCTGAATAGAAAACTTAACATTCAAACAGAAGACTCAAGAGAAGTAGAAAAAGGTCACCATGAAAGAGTAGTCATAAGTGTATGAATAAAGTTAAGTTATTTACATTCCTATGTGGGAAAATGAAACATGTAATTCCTGAGAACTTTATTAGGGCAATTAAAAGGAGTTTACATAGAGGGCATGGATGTGAGTTGATTATTCACCAAAACACCTAGCTTCCTCTGGGTATGGAATAAATAGTCTCGCATCATTTGAATGTCCTTTCTCTTGTATTTGAATGTCTTTCTCCTGATAGCTTACTGAGCTTGTTGTTTCTCAATTAGATTGTTGTGGGGATTTGGGGAAAATTTTTACATATTTTTTCCAATTACACATTAAAACAGTTTTTAACATTTATTTTTAAAATATTTGAGTTCCAAATTCTCTCCCTCCTCATTGCCTTCCCTCTCCTATCCCTAAGAAGGCAAACAATTTGATATCTGAATTGCTAAGTTTAACTATTGCAAATCTTGGAATTTCCAACCTTGGGTTTTTTCTGTGAATTCTTTACATTGGAATTTCATTTTCTATGTTTAGAAGTTCTGGACAATTCTCTTCTCTTCTTTCTTCTGTTATTGTGTTAAGGTGTTTTTTTCCTGTCTTGGTCTTCTGGGAGACACGCTCCTTGGGTTGTCTCTGTGTATTCTGTCTTTGAGTTCAGTATGTTTTTAATAAGCATATTTTCTTTTAATGTTCTTGTTTTTTCTTCTCTTCTTCTAAGTTGTCCTTTAGTTCTGTGTATTTACATTCCCAATCTATTGTTCTCTTGTTTCTTTGGTGAGGTTTGTCATTATAGATTCAAGTTTTTCTATCCTGCTGATTATTTTTTCTGTGCTGAACACAAATTCTGCTTTCATAATTCTTCCTTCTTCTTTAAAATCACATTCTCCTCAGATTCCACAGGGTCCTCTGTCTCATCAAGTAGTGGATCATTTTCCTTTATTTTGAAGTATTTATTCATAGATACCTGACCTTGTTTACTAGATGCAGGGATCACATTTCCTTCTGTTGTTACTATCTTTCCTGTTGATTTACCTGTTTAGGTTCAAGGTCTTAGAGACTTCTTCCCCAAATCTTTGGTATTTTCATTCGCTCCCCACCCCCTTATTTTCTTTATCATGTACTTCCTGACTCCCTCTCCTCTGGTTGTGGTTGTGATTCTCCCCCTCCCACACTGAGCAATTCACAGTTCAACAGCCTGTGTTTCTGCCCTCAGCTGGATGCTTTGCTCTTTCTGTCAGACTTGGTGGAATGCTGCACAATCCCCCACATATGTCGTATCTTGCCCTGGTGACCTGTCCCACTCCCAGTGTTTCTCAGTTCTCCAGGCCAGCGCTGGCAATTCAGAGTCCATTTTCCCTGGCACCGGCACCAAAGCTTTGCAGTACTGGTGCTTCTGGGCTGCAGTCCCATCAGGCTTTGGCTCCTGAAGGGCTTATGACCAAGCTGGCAGTTGAACCCCAAACAAATGTCCATAGCCTGGAACTGGGGTCTCCACAGCACCAAAAAGGGGGAGGGAGAGCCAGGGGTGGGTTTTGATGTTTTGTGGGTTTTCATGTCTTTGTCATGCTCTTGGGTCTACTAATGTAGCCTTGCTGCCAGCAGCATGGGAGGTAGGGAAGGGTACTGAATGAGTTCATGAAGTAAGTGAGCATTAGTTCCTGAGTTTTGTGAGGGAGGTGGGGGGGGGGGGATGGTATTAATATCCTTTTGGATTCTGAGTGTCCTATACAATGGAAACTAATGAAGTTGCTTCTTTGCTGAAGAATAATTCACGTTTTAGAGAGATTTTAGAGGTTGTGGGGATCAAAGAAAACATCTAGTCTGACATCATGTTGCTCATATTACCTAGAAATCCTTTACACAAAGATTTCAGAGGCTTCATTTTTTTTCCAGGTTTTTCAGACAACAATGCCAGTTTTACTTGTAATCCTTCACCCTGATACTGGTCTAAACAGTCTTGGTTTTCTTTTTAATTTCCTTTTTTTTTTAACAGCTTTTTTATTGATATCTTTTTTTTTTCTATCCCTTATATTTCCCCATGTCACATTCCTCTTCATCCCTCCCAGAGAACCATTCTTCATAGCAAGGACAATTTTAAGAAAAGGAAAACTCAGCAAAGCCAATCAAGATATTCAACAACAATCTGATGTTATATGCAATATTCCATACCCATGGACTTTGACTTCTGCAAAGGAGTGAGGAGAGGTATCTTCTTATCGTTCTGATGGGGCCAAACTTTTACAATATTCAGTTTTGATTATTGTGTGATTTTCTTTTTTCCATCTACATTATTATTGTATATATTATTTCCTTGGCTCTGTTTACTTTCCATCAGCTTCTCTGAAGTTTTTCCATGCTTCTCTGAAATCATTATGCTCATTATTTCTTATGGCACAGCAATATTACATTCATGCACCATACTTTGTTTAGCCTTTCCCCCATTAATGGACATCTACTTTGTTTCCAATTCTTTGCTACTACAGAAAGGGTAATTATAAATATTTTGGTGTTTATGGAGGCTTCCTTTTTTCAATGATCTGCTTGCAATATATACCTAACAGTGGACTCTTTGAATATGGATATTTAGTAATTTTATTTATATAATTCCAAATTGCTTTTCAGAGTTATTGTACCCATTTATAACTCCATCAACAATGCAAAAGTGCCTATCTTCCCACAGCCCCTCCAACATTGGATATTCCTATCTTTTGTTACTTTTGCCAGTTTTCTTGCTGTGAGGTAAAATTTCAGAACTGTTTTGATTTTCATTTCTCTCATTAGTGACTTGGAGCATTCTTTCATATGGTCACTAATAGTTTGCAACTCTTCTGTTTGTTTATATTCTTTGACCACTTATCTATTGGGAAATGGCTTTTTGGTCTTAATATATTTGTACCTGATTCTTAACTGAACTGGTGGGGGAGGTCTGTGCTGCTTCTTGCCTGCCAAACATGATTCTGGATTAAGGAAATGCTCATAGCTTTCTAATGGGCGGAGTTAGTGCCAGAGCGTTAGAGAAGAGGAACATTTTTCAATTCTTCTTGGAGAAGCATACATGTAGTCCCAGACCTCTTTGAGGAGAAACATATGGAAAGAGACAAAAGACTTTGGGAGATGGTGACCAATAAAAGAGCTGGCTCCTCAACAAGTTCCTGATATTCAGTTTTCTTCCCTAAAGACCTCAGGGATTTTTCCCTTGGATAAAATTGAGACCTCTCTCTTGGTTGATTTAGTTCTCAGCTTGCTGTCATTTAAAGAACTTATACCCTTTGTTTGTTTAGCCATTTCAGGACATGTTGAGTTGCCATATTGAGCTCTTTTACTAGCCACTCTATACATTCTGTATTTTCTGGAATATTCTACTCTATAACACTTTGTTATCTGCTTGGATATATGGGTTTACTCTCATGATTTGTGACGATCTTTGGGGTAATTAACCTTTAGTGGGAAGGAGCCAAGTCTGTGGGTATAAGCTTGGCATACCCTCCCCTCTTAAGAGATAATGGTCAGGGAAATGGCTTGAACCTAAAAAATTTTGAGGGTAGGGATAGTTAGATGTAATTCTAGTTCAGTATTCTCTCTCAGACGAGAGCAAAGAGAGCAGGCTCACAATCATTTCTCTTCTTTTACAGGAAGGAATCAGTCTTCCATGGATGGGCAAAATTACAAAGATATCAACAGACATCATAGTCACTGATATAGATCATAAAGATATCATCAGATATCTGTCAGAAGTACCCATGTGACCCTGTGAGCCACATGTGAACATAAACAATATGTGCATCACACACTTTACATATTTATCTGTCTATCTTAGATATCAAACCTTTTTGAGAAATATTTGATAAAAAATTTTTTTCCCAGTTGACCACTGCCTCTCTTGTCCTGGATGAGTTCATTTTATCTATAGAAATCTTTTAAATTGCATGTAGCCAAAATTATCTATTTTATGTTTTATAATTGCCTCTATCTCTTATTTGACTTTGAATTCATCCCCTACCCATAGCTATGAAAGGCACATGATTGGCTTATTTTCTAAATTTCTTATGGTATGGTCCTTAATATTCAGATCATATATCCATTTTGTATTCATTGTGAAACATGGTGCAAGATGCTGGTGTAAGCCTAATTTTTTTTTTTGCCAAATTGCTTTCCAGTTTTCCCACAGATCTGATCAAATAGTGAATAATTTCCTTGGTAATTTATGTTTTCAAGTTTATCAAACATTGAGTTATTGATTCTATCAATCTCTGAATTTTTTCCCCATCTAGTCTCTTCCATTGAGTTTCTTTTTCTTTTTTTTAACTAGTATCAAATGGTTTCAGTGCTTGATGCTTTATAATATGGTTCTCTCCATCCTTTTCAATACTGGTTTCTCCTTTCTTTATACTCTTGGACACACTTCTTCATGTCGAAGTCAGAATACTCTTTGCTCTCCATTACCAGACTTTCTCTCTACCACCTAAGCAACTTCTCCTTTGAGGTTCACTCTTTCCAAATTTATCATCTAATCCAGATGCTAGTTGCTGTTATCTGTAGGACCCCAGGAAATCATCCCTCTTTTCTTAACGACTTCAGCAGCTGTAGCAGCAAGCACCCCAGTATCCCCAGCGTTGACTGCCAACACTGGTTCTTAGATCTGGTTTTCTAAAGGAAAGCAACTCAAAATGGGTTAACAAATCTTTGCTTTAATCAATCAAACATATCATTTACCTAGTTCAGAGGAAAAAGTCAGTACCTCGAACTTCAGAGTATACAGAGGTTACAAGCAGAAGTTACAAGAAGACAGAAACAAATAGATCAAGCAGACAGGCCTCCAACTGTCCAACCATTACATCCATACCTAGTCAGTTACCAGAGAGGGAAGCATCAACATCTGGGTTTTTCAAAGCCAGGGGGCTCTCAACAGCTACCCAGAGTCTCCTCTGGTCAAATCACACAACACTTCTCAAAGTGAGCCCAAAACAAAGCCTCACATCAGGGTTTATATAGCCTTCTCCTGGCTCAGAGAATGTCACAACCCTCTTGACCCACTGCCCAATCACAAAGTATCTCCTGAAAAGCCTCCCACTACAGGCTCCAGGTGTATTTAAGCCTATCAAAGAGCCTAGGGGCAGGGAAGATCTTAAATTCACATTCCCATTGCAGTAGCTATCTCAATTCCTACTCTTTTAATAGAAAATTTTGCCATACACGTTTCCTTAAATGCCCTAATATTCCAATTCTTCATTCTGCTCAACCACCATTACCTACTACTCCATTCTAAGCCAGCTAGACTTAGGTATGCTCACATTGTTAGGTATGCTCACATCTCTCTGTCTCTCTTTCTCACACACACACACTTCCACTTCAGTGAGCAAGTGATAAAATTCCTTTATCTGATCCCAGTCTCCTATTATTTCATCTCTCCCCATGCTTTAATTCTCAAAAACTATTCTTTATCTTCACTGTGAACTCTGATCCTGATGCCTTTTCTGATTTTCTCAGGCCATCATTCAAACTCTAGCTATATTCTTCTTCCCCTCCAATCTTGATCTTTTTAGTTAATAAGTTCAACTCTGTAGTAAACTATATTGGCAAATCTTTGCTACCTTAGCCTGTCACCATTCATGCCTTGCCAAACCCCAACCCCAGATTACTCCAGGGGTATGTTGATAAATATTTAACAACTGACTCTCTGGAAAAAATATTTGCGTGATACACTCTATTCTGCTTTGTTAATACTTTTTCTTCTCATTGTTAATTATTTTCTTAAATCTAGACAATCCACAAAACAACAAATTAAGTCCTGATGGGTAGTTTGCCAATTTCCAAGGTATAAATACACTGAAAATTTAACAATTGACACTTGCAAGTCAATTTGAGCTGGTTTCAGCACACTCTTGTTTACTCCCATTATCCACCTCTGTTGCTTCTGCTGAAAGGATTTGGAGGAAGTCAGTCAACCTTGCTAAATAATCCAAATTGTGTTCCCTAATCTCAACTGGATCCTAATTGCAGGTAGGTAATCCTTTAACTCATCCCTAATTGATCCTCTACTAAACTCACCACAATGGCTGTTCCAAATCCCCTCTTCTTTACTCAATCCTCCAACACTTCATATTCTCAGACCAGGACCTCACCTCATGCTTAATTAAGAAAATAAAGGAGAGGCCCAGAGGACAACTCGGGGGCATCATATGGAGGCCTGGACAAGGCCTGGTCAACATGGCTACAAGTTGATCCACCAACTGCAAGGGCCATTTCCAGGCCTATCACTGTAGGGCTAGAATCAGATGGAGCTGTGTAAGAGTCAAATGCAGGGCCCCTGGCAGTGGCAGCAGCTACTCCTGGGACTACCAACCCACAGCCTGGAAATTTAAAAAGCCCCTATCTGAACTTGCAGGGACCAGGATGGCAGAGTGAACCCCAGCTGCTCCAATCCCCCCTTTGACCCTGAAAACACAGTAATTATTGCCCCAGAGCAAAATTTTAAATAGTAAAGGCTTGGAAACCCCGGAGGAAGGGCATGGCTAAGGCCCTGCTTCAAAATGGGTAAAAAACAGACTGCAAAGACAAAGACTCTAGAATCCAATTATTGTGAGAGCAAGGAACCAAATTCAGAAGGAAACAGTATTGATTCCACACCAACAGCTGAAGCCTCAACAGGGAATATGAACTGGTCTCAAGCACAGAAAGCATTCTTAGATGAGCTCAAAAAGAACTTTGAACACCAAATTAGAGAGGTAGAAGAAAAAATCAATAAATCTTTTAAAATCAAAATTGTGAAATTAGAAAAACAATACAATGAAGAAAACAGCTCCTTAAAAAGAAAAATGTGTGAAATGGAAAAACATATGGAAAAAGAGCTTCAAAAACTAACAGAGGAAAATAATTTGCTAAAAATTAGAATCAACCAAATTGAAGCTAATGACTCTATGAGGCACCAAGAATCAGTCAAACAAAACATCAACAATGAAAAATTAGAAAAAGAGGTAAAATATCTCAATGGAAAAATAATTGACCTGGAAAACAGATCTAGGAGAGACAATCTGAGATTTATTGGCCTACCGGAAAATCATAACAAAAAAATGAGCCTGGACATTTTCCAAGAGTTCATCAAGGAAAACTGCCTTGTGATGCTAGAACCAAAGGGTAAAATAGAAATCAAGAGAATCCACCGGATACCTGAAAGAGATCCCAAATTGAAAAGTCCACGAAATGTTGTGGCCAAATTCCAGAACTATCACATAAAGGAGAAAATACTATAAGCAGCCAGAAAGAAACAATTCAAAATCACAGAACTACAGTGAGGATCACACAGGATCTGGCAGCTTCTACACTGAAAGATCATAGGGACTGGAATATGGTATTCCTCAAGGCAAAAGAGCTCAGGTTACAACCAAGGATCAGCTCTCCAGCGAAACTGAGCATAATCTTCCAGGCAAAGAGATGGTCATTCAATGATATGAGGGACTTCCAGACCCCTGATGAAAAAGCCAGAGCTCAATGGAAAATTCATCTTCCAATTACAAGACTCAAGAGAGACATAGAAAGGTAAATAGGGAAAAAAAACATAACACATAATTTGTTATCTGATAAGAGAAAACTCTTTACATCCTTATATGGGAAGCTGATACCTGTTAATATTGAGAATTCTATACTTATGGTGACATCTAAAAGGGATATAGAGGGGTGGCTAGGTGGTACAGTGAATAGAGCACCGGCCCTGGAGTCAGGAGGACCTGAGTTCAAATTTGGCCTCAGACACTTGACACATTTACTAACTGTGTGACTTTGGGCAAGTCACTTAACCCCAATTGCTCTCCAAAAAGCAAAAACCAAAAACACAAATAAAAAGGATATAGATAAATAGAGGGTGTGGGTATAAATTACACAAAATTATGATAAAAAACTATATTAAGGGCAGCAAAGGGACTTCAATGGAAGAAGAGGAAAGAATAAAGCAGAAAAGGGTAAATTATGCCACACAAAGAGGCATAAAAACATTATAGTAGAAGAAAAGAAGGGAGGGAGATGAACATTATATGAGCTTTGCCCTCACTGGTTCTGGTATTAAAAAAGGAATAACAATCAGTTAAGTATAGGAATCTACCAAGAAGAGACATAAAACTTAATCATAATAGAGGGAAAGAGGGGAGGGAGAGGAGCATTGCCTGAGATCTATTCTTGTCAATCTTGGTTTGAGGAAGAAACAACATACTACATTAAGTATAAAAATCTATCATACCTACAGGCAGTAGGAGGGGGGAAGGTCTAAGAAAAGGGGGGGGGGGATAAAGGCCTCATTTCTAAAATATACAAAGAATTGAGTTAAATCTATAAGAATACAAGCTACTCCCCAATTGATAAATGGTCAAAGGATATGAACAGGCAGTTCTCAGAAGATGAAAGGTGTCTATAAGCATATGAAAAAATGCTCTAAATCACTATTGATTAGAGAAATGCAAATCAAAACAACTCTGAGGAACCACATCTCACTGGCCAGATTGGCTAAGATGACAAAACAAGAAAATGATAAATGCTGGAGAGGATGTGAAAAAATTGGAACACTAATGCATTGTTGGTGGAGTTGTGAACTGATCCAACCATTCTGGAGAGCAATCTGGAACTATGCTCAAAGGGTTATAAATAAGAGTATACCCTTTGACCCAGCAATACCACTTCTAGGGTTATATCCCAAAGAGATCAGAGAACTGGGAGGAGGACCCATAAGTACAAAAATATTTATAGTGGCTCTTTTTGTGGTGGCAAAGAATTGGAAATCAAGGGGATACCCATCAATTGGGAAATGGATGAACAAGTTGTGTTATATTAATATAATGGAATACTACTGTGCCATAAGAAATGAGGAGCAGACAGTCTTCATAATAACCTGGAGAGACTTCTACCAACTGATGCTGAGTGAGAAGAGCAGAACCAGGAGAAATCTGTACACAATCACAGACACAACGTATGTGTGATGACTAACTTCAATAGACTGGGCTCCTCTCAGCAATGCAAGGTTATACGACAACTCCAAAAGACTTATGATTGAAAGAAATATCCACATTCAGAGAATGAGATGCAGAGACTGAATGCAGATTGAAACAAACTACTTGCTGTGTTTCTTTTTCTTGTTTTGTTTTGTTTCCTCTTTCCCACTGATCATTCCATCAGTTATAATCCTTCTTTACAACCTGACTAATGATTAATGTGAAGATATTTGTAGATCCTATATTTGAGTACATTATGCCATGATGGGGGGGAGGGAGAAGGAGGGGGAAAAATTTGAAACTCAAGGGACTGTGGAACTGAATGTTGTAAACTAAAAGTAAATAAACAAATCAATTTAATTTTAAGAAAAAGAAAGAAAGAAAATAGAAACTACACCCTGAGAATTTCCTCTTCTTTCTTTCTCTTCATCTCACAAATCCATAATGAAACTCTCTCCAACTATAGCTTCTTTACTCCAGAAGACATAGGTAGCTATAAAACTTAGATTTGGGGTGGCTAGATGGTGCAGTGAATAGACCACCGGCCCTGGAGTCAGGAGGACCTGAGTTCAAATCAGGACTCAGACACTTAATACTCACTGACCTAGCTGTGTGACTTTAGGCAAGTCACTTAACCCCAATTGTCCTGCCTTCCCCTCTCCAAAAATAAAGAAAAAGAGAAAAAAACTTATTAGCTATAGAAATAACATTTGGGGTGGCTAGGTGGCGAATTGAGTAAGAGCCCCACCCCGGAATTGCTTAAAACAAACAAAACAAAACAAAACAAAAACAAAACTTAGATTTGGTCCAATCAAAATGTATTCTGAAACTAAATTAGAATGTGGTCTGTATGTTCCTGTATTAGAATAATTATGGTAGGTGAGAACACACAAGACTGAGCCTTTTAAATCTTTGGCAGTAGATTAGCTGACAAACAAATTTTTTTTTTTTAATTGAGATTCCATATGATTTCACTTGCAAAAATAGAGCCAGGTGTTATTGACTTTATTCTGGCCTCATTTTAAGGGGGATATCTTTTCTTAGTAGAACCATTATGACAAGTCTGAATTTACTATTTGGCATCAAGACAAAATGTAGGGAAAATAAATGGGCCCTTATGTTTATTATCTTTTAGGTTTTGCCTTAGTTGCTATACTAGAACATGTTCCAAGCTTTGTCAAAGGAGAAATTTATGGCAGTGTGCTCCGTTAAGTTCTCATAGAATTAGCTTATAAATATGTGATCCATGAGAGAATCATTCTGTGCAATTATCAGTGATATTTTACTACATAAAGTTAAATCTCATGGAATTATACTCAGAGTTTGACTTCAGGCAAAGTTGTCTAATTTGATAGCTGTCTGATCTTAAGTTGTTTTAACAGTAGTACTTCTCGGGTTGTTGGGGAAACTAAATGGTACAGTGATTGCAAAGTGTCTAGAATATATTTGATAATTTATTTTATTAGAAATATTGTTAGAATAAACTTTTTAAAAATTCTCTTGGGTTATAGATTCAGTTCTTAAAAGGTTGATGTAAATCTGTTTGAAAAACTATTTAGAAATATCGAAGATAGAGATAATGGTTTTCTGTACAGTTGATATAGCAAAGATTTCTTAAAATGTGTGAAAAGAAGAGTCCTAATGATGAGGTGCAGGCTCTGGGAACCCCCTTGAACTCTGAATCTTCCCATTTGATGAGGCATTTGCCTGAGGCCTAAGCCTTTCTTTGTGGCTTTCTTTTTGGCCCAAACCTCTACTAGCCTAGCCCTCCTTTGTCCAGCTAGTTCCCACCCTTGATCCTCCCAAACCCTCCATTGTCTCATCTCCAAGTAGCCTCCAGCTACTTTCCACCTTAATCTCTCATCACTGGAGTCTGACCTCATTTGACTCCTCCTGAAGACCATTTCCAAACTCCTCCTCTAGATCACCCCTAGATTCCTCCCACAACCTTTCTGTATATACCGTGTTTCTCGATAATAAGACCTATCCCGAAAATAAGCCCTCCCCTTACTGTGTAAGATTCCTCTAAAATAAGCCCTCCCCCCAAAATAAGCCCTATTGAGATTGCTACTGTAGTGAAGGTGATCCCCTGCGCTACACGCTACATTACAGTACCCTCTGTATGCACCCTCCCCCACTCCGAGAAACGCACGCTGGGCTCAGAGCTGCATCCAATCAGAGCTGCAGCAGTGAGCACGTCATCCTGTTCTTCCCCAGTGATTTGCTTGCTGGCGCCATTGAGAGCAGTGCCGCGGAGGAGAGCTGAGGCAGGACAACATAAGCCCTCCCCTGAAAATAAGCCCTCTGGTGTTTTTCTTTCCAAAAAAATTAATAAGACAGTGTCTTATTATCGGGGAAACACGGTAAGACCCCATCTTGCCTCCATGAGGTGTGAGAGCGCCAGAGAATGATCTAGCTCAGACTCATTCTGTGTCAGATCATTCTGGCCCCCTTGTCCAGTACAAGCATCACAGATACTGAGTTCCTTAAGAGTCATCATGGTGAACTTTTAGTAAACTTTGCTTTTCTTTGGCTGAGAGAGGACTTGGGTCAAATTCTTTCTGCAGGACCCGGCGTGTTGGTATTTTGGGGTCTCTGCACCCCTAACCCTATACCTCAACATTTTATGTTTCCCTTACCTCTTCAATAAGATCTTCCCAGCTGTGCTAGCACTCTAAAGTATGATAATTTGGTAATTTAATTTTAGCTCAGAATTAGAGATTACAAAGAGAAGGGATTCAATCCCTTTCCCTATCCTTTATACCACATCACCCTAAGAGTTTTGAAATCTTTTTTAAAGCCTTAACTTTTTAGCTTGCTATAAATGAACGTTAGATAAACTCAGAGGTTCCCAAAATTATTTGGTCATAACCTTTTAAAAAATATAATTAAAAAAATTTTTTTAATAAATAAAAGATTACTCAGCACTCCCCAGGAAATCTACTTTCTTTAACACTTTAATTTTTTTAAATTTATATCATTTTAAAAAATATGAAAATTTTTTAAATGACAGATCTTAAATTTAATAATTTATTGTAAATTTGTAGGGGTTGTTTTTTGCATTGGAATTTTGATGACTAGGTGGTGCAGTGAATAGAGCATTGGCCCTGGATTCAGGAAGACCTGAGTTCAAATTTGACCTAAGCCGCTTAACATACACACACAAAAACTAGCCTGTGACCTTGGGCAAATTACTTAACCCCAATTGCCCTCCAAAAAGCAAAAAGAAAAGAAATTTTGATGACTCAATATTGTGTCGTGTTACCATATAGTATCATATTATAAGCAAGTCATTACATGCACATATTCCTGCTGATTCATGCTGGACTTCACAACAATGCACAACACACTCGCCTTCTAATACTTGCTTGTTAAGATCTGTTGGTGGATTTGACAACTGATCAGTTATAACTTGCATTTTGTGTGTTTATTTGGAAAATAATGTAATCCTACAACTTTTAACTGTTACACAGCAGATGAACCATGTACAGTTTTTCAAAATTTTCTCATCTTCTCTTCTTTTCTTATGCTTCTGCTTCCTCCTTATATTTATTCAACGCCTGCCAATTGCACCAAAGACTACCCACTTTGGGAACCTATAGATAAACTGCTGGTTGAGCTCACCTACCTTTCAGGATCCTTTGTAAGAAAGTCTTGTTTGTACAGTAGTTAACATGAGGCATTGCCCATATCATACATCAAGCACAATGAAAATGTTGGCTATTGTGATCCTTAGTTTTAGGGGTAACTATCATATAATACCTTAACTGTTTCTTTATATTATGCAAATTGAGAATCATTGTATTAACTCTCTATATTCCCTGAAAACTCTTAAGGACTTCAACCTTAGTAAGATGGGCTAAGGTTGACCCTGTAAACATCAGACCAAATATAATGGAAATGCAAATTTAAGATCTTCCCTGCCCTTAGGCCCTCTGATAGGCTTAAGAGACTCTGAGAACCTTCCTTGATTTGAAAATATACTCTGTCTCCTAATAGGCTGAATGTGGTCACATGGAGCCTGTGGCAGGAGGCTTGGTTTTCAGGAATGCCCACACCTTGATGCTGTGTGATTGGGCAGTGGATCAAGAGGGTGGTTAACGATGGCCTTTTGACAGAGAAGGAAATGTTACATTTTATATTAACAATATTAAAATTAATTTTCCTTTCATTCCCCCCTCTGATATATTCAAAGACACCATCTTCTCAGTGAATCACTAACTGGTGTAACACTTAACATGATGGAAACAGTATGATGGGAAAGGAGAGATTGACCAATGTCTTAACAGGAGCTATTGTATTGGGGTTCATGGACACCCCACAATCTTGGGGTACACTAAAATGATGAAGAATAGATGTGTGGGTCCGAGTGTCCTGAAAGAAATCACTCAGAAAGTCTTCAAGTTAAAGAAAGGCATTTATTGGGGTAACATACCCAGCAGGCTCCGTTCCTTATAGAAGGCCAGAGCACTTAGCCAGGATAGGTGTCTGGCCTAAATATATTGACAGGATAGGGGAAAGGAGAGCAGGAGAACAGGAGGAGAGGCAAACACAGCTCTGGAATGCCTGGACTATCAGGTAGTCCAGAGGTGTCTTTGTTCAGAATATCATATAGTCCATACCAATAAGCAAAGGAAACAGGAAAGGGGAGGGAAAGAGCTGTTCTGGAATGTCAGGGAGTTGTGGGGGAGGGAGGCGTGCTTTGTGAAAGCGCATGGATAAATCCATGGTGGGGTGGTTTCAACACATAATCTTCTTTGATCACTTTCCTGGCTGGTCACTTCTTCCATCTTATATCTCACATCATGCATCCTGCTTACTCCATCTGCCTCAAGCACTCCTTTCTACCTCATCATTTGGCAGCAGGCCCCTTTGGCAAGCAGGCCTCACAAAGAATAATGTGTGTGGGGAAGAAGTGAAAGGGAATGATATCTTAGGGTTCAGACATCTTATGCAACTGTCTGGTTTCTGAGACTATCTCCTATTGTAGTCCTCTGGTCTTCTAGAAATCTCTTAGGCATTTTAGAAGAGGCTGGTTTTGCTTTTTCCAGTTAAGGTTACTGGTAGACATATTTTTCTGCTAAATCTATTTCAAAATAGATCTTAATACAATTTAATATAGTCCCTTCAAGTTTGTTTTGCCAATAACCAGTTCATATAGTGAGATCTAGCTCAAATCTTATGACTCTAACAAGAACATTAAATTAGGAACCTGTAGATCAGAAAATTTACATTTTTCCATACTCCTTGCTGCTCTTATCCTCATCTAAACCAGGTGTTTGATTTAAACACTGTCAGAAACAGGCTAAAGGGAACATCTAAAAGAATTTGTGAAGACACAACATGTAGAATGAACCCTTCTGAATATGGATTTGATATTTGCCAATGTAGTTATATAAGCTTAGGTCAAAAGTGCCTTTTAAAATTGTCATTGATCCACCATCATTTAACTTGTGGTATTCACCGATTTCCTTTTTTTTTTTTCCTGCTTTTTAGAGGGGAGAGGACAGGGCAATTGGGGTTAAGTGACTTGCCCAAGGTCACACAGCTAGTAAGTGTTAAGTGTCTGAGGTAGGATCTGAACTCAGGTCCTCCTGACTCCAGGGCTGGTGTTCTATTCACTGCGCCATCTAGCTGTCCCTACCTATTTTCTTTTTCACTTCAGATTCAAGTTTCAGACAAGGAAGGAACTTTAATTTATTATCTATAATTACCTTGTGATGTAAATTATTAAATTGTCATGTTGATATAGGTAGGAAATGCAAATATCAACTGAAAATTCCAAAACCAAACAATTTAAAATACCACAGGAGGTAGAATTCTTAAAACCATCTAAATTACAAATATTTGTTTAACTTTGTTGTTTTCTCAGAATTTTTACTCAAATTTTTTTTAGAACTCCAATACCAATTATGATTATATTAAGTTGATTGATTCTGATTAATTAATTCTAGTTAATTTAGATCCCGAAGTCAGGATCTACACCTCCTCTAAAACAAAAGTAACAACACTTTTTATAAGAAGATGGCCTCTAACACAAGAATGAATTCACTCAGAAGTTGCCAAGTTAACATCAATTGTAGCAAAAAGTTCTGGGATGGGATGTATAATTACATTGAATAATTAATTTCAAAACAGTACATATCAAATAAGTTGTTTATAATAAAGTATATTTTCACTTCAGAGTCATCATAAAAATTACAACTTAACTTGCCCTGGTTAGAGAGATTTGCTATGAAAGGAAGAAACAGAGACATGATTAGAATAGCATCAGTATTGGTCTTCTAGGCCTAAGCCCAAGGGCACAGAATGATTTTGATGCATATTTAAGAATAGTATAAGAAGCCAAGTATAAGGCAAGATGCACAACTAGGCTCAGAATTAACCAAACGGGAAGATTTCTTTTATCAGAAGATGAATTAGTAAGGTCCAATCTTAGCCAGCCCAAGTTTCCAAGCTTATTCCAGGGACAGATATCCACTAGCCTTAGATGTCAGATATCACTCTCATTGACCTTACTGGTATTTTTCTGGCCCAAGGACACAACAAACCCCAAAAATGAATCTCAAAAGAATATTCAGGGTCCCAAAATGTTTCACCTCAAATAGCAAAGTCTCATTATTCACAGTAAAACTGGACACAATTATTATCAATACTCTCAAATTGTTGTAATAAACAAGCTAGCAAATAAAAATTTATCAGGTTTTCAAAAAAAAATCACAGGAAGATTTTACTTAATATTCCTTTCTATAGTATTTCTCCTTCTCAAAAACCATTTAAAGTTCATCCTTTACTTAACCCCTATTGCTTTAAAAAAAAAAATAAAGTTCATCCTGATGTAAAAATGCAGTCATTAGAATCTAATGCAGTAATAACATTCTGTAAGTTGTCAACAGGCAATCACAACTTCATGAAACTTAAATGAAAACCAGGTTCATTACCAGAGAGACGAACATGCATGTGGAACCCAGAGAGTTCACAATCCATATAGAAGTTTTCATTTTTATAAAAGTAAGACAAAGGGAGGAGGGGGTACCAGAATCTTCATCTAAAGGGGCATGGAAGTGGGAAAGGTACAGTAAAGGTGGAAAAAAGACAAAACCCCTCCCAAAGGGGAGGAGCAAGGCAATGGGGGAAAGCCATATTCTTTTCCATTGGGAACTGCTAGACCATGAATATAGAATGGTTGGCTTATCTGCAAGGGTACCAGCTGCACTAGTAATTTTTTCAGCCTAGTGCAGACTGACTGGCACTGGTCTTGACTCTCAAGAACACACAGAGTCCAGCTTGGTTGCAAACAACACATTATGCCAGCCCAGGGGGCACTTTGTCCTTGACACTTTCAGGGCCTCCTGAATACTCTGGGTCCAGTGTTTCTGGAAAATATGGCAATTCAGAAAGTTGAAGGGACCCCTTGATATTCTTCAATAAAGTTCATATAGTGAATATGATAGCTGCAAACCTCCAGACTGACAGTTACCTATCTTTTGTTCAACTATTAAAGCAAAAATATATCTTTAAACACTGGAGTTTGTTAAGACTAAGTTGGTTAAAATATAACTTCAGTATAGACCACTCCTAATATAACTTCATAATTAAACAAATTCTTAGGAATTTACCATCTCCCTCTCATCAAAAAGTGTTTGCAGTGGAGGTGGGAATTCAGTTTTCTAAGTAGATAGCCAATAAAAAGCTTCTTAAATTGCACTACTTTGGGGCGGCCAGGTAGCACAGCGAGTAAGAGCACCGGCTCCAGTGTTGGGACAACCTGGAGATTGAATCCCGGGCTCAGACACTCAGCACCACACCCAGAAATAACTGGCCGTGTAACCTTGAGCAAGTTACTTAACCCTGATTGCTTAATAAAAAAAAAATAAATAAAAATAAACTGTACTACTTCAAAATATTTCAAACATTTTCTTTTCTTTAGCAACATTCATATTAGAAAAGAAGCAGCATTCCTAGCGGCATATCTGCACAGTATCAAAAACAATATTATGGATTTGAAACATGAAACAAAACCCATTTCTAGTCAGGTTACCTCAGTTTTGGTCAAATGCATCTCTCAATTACCATGCACAGAAAGTCATTCTAAACAAATTCAAGTGGAACATACTTCCTAAATATAATCTGATCTATAAACTTTCTCTTTCTAATTAGGTGTGCCTATGGCTCTTTTTACTTCTGTAACTCTCAAGTTTAAGCATAACAGAACTTCTACCATGTCACCAGCAGAGTTGAAACAAACTTATAACCATGTCAGACGTTTTATCCGATAAAACAATGAAGATTTTTTTTCTTTTCCTATTATTGTAATCCAAATGAAATAAAATACTCTTAACAAAAATAGCAGCCTTAAGATCAAATTTATAACCTAACAGTATCTAAATTACAAAAGAATTTATTTTCCTATCTACGTTTATTACAAAGTTTCACAACATAGACATGTATTTAATTTTACATTAACAATACTAAATATATGTATACATACATGCATATACATGTATGTATATATGTATACGTGTATGTATATGTGTGTATATATACACATATATGTGTGTATATGTGAAATGTAAAATGTGCTGGGCTATGAATGACTCTAGATGACTGATTTTTGGATCAAACAAAAAAGCTCTAAGGAGTTAGGTTAAGTTCTGACAGGGCATGGCCCATTTTCCTCAGGCAGAATTCTTTTAGAGTTTTCACAGAGGGAGTTAAATAATTCTCAATTTTCACAATGAGACAAACAAACGTTTACCGTACTATATAATAGTCACAGATCACAATAACCAACATTTATTAGTGTCTGACGGGCAAGACCTGAGACTAAGTACTCTAGGAACTAGAACTTCCTGCAATCCATCCTGAAAAGGGTGAATGAGCACAGCTACCACATCCCATCCTAGGCTTTCTGTTACAATTGGAGTAAAATAAGCATCTCTTAAGTAAAATCATTTGTGTGGACTGATTAAACTTGGGCATAGAAGTCATCTACTTATCAAGAGTGTTTTTACTTATGTAAATTAGGATTAGAGTCTTAATACCTTGTCCCCCTCCTAAGAGAAGAACAGGCAAATGGAGTGAATAGCTAGAGTGAAAAGTTTTTTTTGAGAAAGCAACAAGATCAGATGATTATATATATCAAATAGAAATTATTCTAATGGGATACAAAGGCCTTGAGCATTGCTAATGTTGAGTCATTTCAGTTGTGTCTGACTCTTTGTGACACCATTTGGGGTTTTCTTGGCAGAGATACTGGAGTGATTTGCCAATTCTTTCTCCAGATCATTTTACAGATGAGGAAACTGAGGCAAACAGGGTTAAGTGATTTGCCCAAGGTCACTCTGTAAGTGCCTGAGGCCAGATTTGACCTCAGGAAAATGAGTCTTCCTGACTCCAACTCCAGCGTTCTATCCACTGTGCCACCTAGCTGCCTCTCATATTCTAATAACAAGTTCTAAAAACTGGGTTCAGAATTTTATATGTGAAATTGTGTCATTCACCCTCTGCAAAATCAGGCAGTTTAAGAGAGCTCGGTTCTGATTTCTCAGTTGTTGCTTGAATTCCCTAAATATATCAATATAACAATTCACTACCTTACATTACAGGGCAGTTATAGGTAATAAAACTGAAATTTTTCCCTGTGTGGGTCTGATTCTGAGGTGAAGAATGAAATAAATGAATTACAGTTCAAAATAAATGATAGTGGAGTTAAAAAGCATTCTTAGACTTATATGTCTACATGGGTAACTATCAAACCTCTAACCAGGAGGGCTCATCCCCATGGATTCTTTTAGATTCTCCCTTCAGTCTGTTGTTGACAGTGTCTAAGTCAAGTACCTGGTTTATATAAAGATAGGAGCAGTAAGGGGTATGGAATACCTCTGGTCTAGGGGTTCCTAATTTGATGTGCTTCATATAGCTCTACTCTTAATAAAATAAGGACCAGAAGGTTTGAGATAGTTTTCACCACATGACCTAGTTATTAATAAGCAAAGTAAAATTAAAGTGACTGTATTAAGTTGTATTGATATCTGTTTTGCAAATGATTTTTAACAGAAATGTCCAGGGATCTATACAAGAGACTGAACCAGAGAAACAGATCTGCTAGGAAAAGCTGCTCTGAGAACAGGTTCATTCAACAACAACCATGAGGAGAGGTCTTCAGAAGATCAGATGGATGCATTATGAGATGCTTTCAGAAACAGATGGCTGCATGCAATGCTTGAGCCCTAAGATATGATAAGCTGATGAAATGGACAGTACAAATGAATTACTAAGAAAGAGCCTGAATGTTCACCCTTCCCCATGCACAGGTGTTTGTGTAAGGCCTGCTTACCTAAGGGGATTGTCCCCTGTGGTGGTTTCTCAATGAATTGGTCAGTCTTTCTCTTCCCTCCCTCCCCCTCTTCACTTCCTTTACTCCTTCTTCTCCTCTCCCCCCACCCCATAATGATAAAACACATAGGCCTCATAATTAACAATACTTGATGAAATGTTTAGTGCCTCCAGGTCTTTTTTTACTCTGGTGAGTCACTCCTGAGAGGTGGATAATATTGGTTGTCATTTTGTAATTATCTTATCAGTCAGTGATTCATTGAGGAGACTGTCTCTCCATGAATCTGAACTTGTCAAAGGAAGGAAGAATACTCACACTTACACAGATACACACAAACAAAATCAGGTACAGGAGTACATTCCCCATGGGGGAAAAATGAAGATAACTTACATAGGGAAATCCAGAAGCAAGAGTTGGGAAGCATAGTAGAGATCATTTGGGTTAAGATCAGTAAAAACAGAAAGAGAAGCATTTTTGTCATCTGAGAATGTTATAGACCACCTGGATATTTAAAGCCCTTCACAAATCATGCCCCATTCTACCTTTACAGCTTTATTACTTATTACGCTACTTTATGTCACCTATAGGCCAGTCCAACTGGCCTTCTTCCTGTTCTTCACACCTGGTCCTCCATTTCCTGTCTTCATGACTTTGCACAACTGGTGAGTCACCATCGATCGTGTACTCCCTCCTTGCTTCTGCCTGGTTTCCTTCAGGACTCTGCCCTAGCATCACCTTCTAAATGACATCTCTCCTGATCCTTCCAGTTGATAGTGCCCTCCCTTTCAAAAATGACTTTATATCACTTATGTGTAAGCCCACATCTTCACATGTTGTTCTATCAGGAGAACCACACAAACTCCTTGAAAGCAGAGGTTATTTCACTTCTATTTTTGAATCCTTGGTGCCTAATATAAGACCTGACACCTAGAAGGCACATAATAAATGTTTGTTGATTGATTGATTGATGGTTCATGCTATATGAGGACTGGTTGAAGGAACTGGGAATGTTTAACTTAGGGAAGAGAAGACTCAAGGACACCATGATAATTGTTTTCCAACATTTTAAAGGTTTTCCTATGGAAGCAGGAGTTGACTTTTTTTTTTTCTGTTTAGCTTTAAAATACAGAAGTAGGAACAAAGGGTAGCAATTGCAAAGAGGCCAATTTAAGTTTGCTGTCAGGAAAAACTTCCTAACAATTAGAATTTATAAAAGTGGAATGGATTACCGTGGGGAATAGGAGTTTCCTCCTGGTGGAAGATTTTCAAACAAGGGCTAGATAATTATTTATCATTTGTAGTGTAGAGAAGGGATTCTGTTTTTTAGTAGGGGTTGGACTAGATGGCCACTGATGTTCTTTCCAATTCTGGAATTCCGTAATTCTGAATTGAATGACCTTCTAAGGAACTTTTTATAATTCTGTGGACATATACCCCCTTACTGTGAAAATTCAATGAATGTTTTTTTGAGAAAACATTGAGAACATGATGGTATTGTAGGTTTTAGGTGATTGCCAAAGTAAAATTAGATGTATTACCTGCCTAGAAGCTTACAGCTTAATAAAGAAACAAGATGTGTAATCTCCAGATACATATACAGATAAATGAAGTAATTACATATTAACAAATGTCCCTGAGGGGTGACTCAAAAGAGTAAATGAATGATTGTATTTATCAAGGAACGTTTCCTCCTAAATGTGACTCAATAAAGAAATGGTTAGAAGAGGGGAACAAATTTGAATTTTTATTTTTATTTTTTCTCGATTATATGTAAAAACAATTTTTAACATTCATTTTTTTTTATCATTTTTGAGTTCCAAATTCCCACCTTCTTTTATCTCCCTGCTCCTTGAGAAGGCAAGCACTTTGATATAGATTATACATGTACAGGCATGCCATGTTAGCCATGTTGCAAAGAATATACATCCCCCCCCCAAATAATAACAAAAATAAAGCTTAAAAAGTATGCTTCAGTTTGCATTCAGACTCCAGTTCTTTCTCTGGAGCTGGACAGCATTTTTCATCACAAGTCCTTCAGAATTGTGTTAGACCATTATATTGCTGAGAATAGCTAAGTCATTCACAGTCAGCCATCATATAATACTGCTATAACTGTGTAAAATGATCTTCAGGCTCTGTTCAGTTCACTTAGCATCAGTTAATAGAAATCTTCCCAGCTTTTTCTTAAAGCATCCTGCTTGTCATTTCTTATAGCACAATAATACTCCATCACAATCATTTATCACAAGTTGCTCAGCCATTCCCCAGTTGATGGGCATCCCTTCAATTTCCAATTCTTTGCCACCACAAAAAGAGCTGCTATAAATTCTTTTGTATATGTACATTCTTTTATTTTTTCTTTGATGTCTTTGGGATACAAACCTAGTAGTGGTATTGCTGGGTCAAAAGGTACGCACAGTTTTATAGCCCTTTGGGCATAGTTTCAAATTGCTCTCCAGAGCTAAGGATATACTCTTTCTTTGCACAAACAAGGTCCCTGGGGATATTGGACTCAAGTTTGTAGTAAAAATAGTAGTGAGGCACATATAGAGAACTCATATGGCATAGTTCTTAACTACTGGAAATCCTCTTCTCCATTTGTCAAGGTCTTACGACATATAAGGTATACCTTATTCGTCATAAGATTTCTTACCTTATATTAGACCAGATACTTTACCTCTGTCCTCTCTGTCCTAATCTCTGAGAGTTAGTGCCTTGATAGGGTCCATAACTGTCACTTTTCTCCATAACAAGAGGTCATAATCCCTGAAGCTGCCTTTTCTTCGTGTTTCTCATATGTCCCCAGATGTCTCATCTGCCATCATAAATATTGCAATCAAGAACTGTTGTCCTTGTGATGCTGTTACAGGCTTCAGTGGACACTGCTACCGATTGGAATGGGAATATGTGGACGCCAGATCTTCTGAAGTTAACAGGGTTGTTACCTGACTCAAGTTCTCTCCTTCCTCCCTCAATGGGCAGTTCTCTCTAAGAAGTCCTTAACTGCTAGACTTAACTATTACTTAATTAGCTCTGAACTAGCTTACTATTTTTATACAAAGCCCCCAAACTGTTTCTGATTCAGCCAATTACAACCTGTTTCTGAGCGACAATCTTTTTTAAAAAAAAATTATTTATTTTTAGTTTTCAACATTCATTTCCACAAGATTTTGAGTTACAATTTTTTCTCTCCCCATCTTTCCCCTAACCCCCACCCCATAATAGCAAGCCTACTGAATACTCCTTCCCCCAATCTATTCTCTTTTATATCCTCTCCCTTCACCCCCCTAACTTTCTAGTAGGGCAAGATGGATTTCTAATACCCCAGTACCTGTATATCTTACTGACAATCTATCTTTATCCAATGATTAAAGTGAACTATTCCTCTCAAATTGATTACAGACTTGTTTGTACCTCATTTACATTTTTTACTTGACTGATTAAATCCAGCAGTGTAAACCTTATGTGATTATATTAAGTATTACGTTACACTCACAATAAAAATAATATGTAAATAATCGCTGCATTTCATTCATTGTTACAGAATCACAGGGTCATAGCTTTAGAGATGGAAGAGTTCTCTCTGTATTATTAACACTTTTTCCAAAACACTCAAGTCTAATATCTGTGAAACAATAACAATTAAGCCCTGATTTGTAGCACTTGCCAATCTCTGAGGTGTTAAGTACTCACAATGGAAATTCAACCAAGGACTCACAAGCAGTTTGAGTCAGCTCCAGCACATACCTGCCCTGGACCTTCTGGGGAAGGTGGGAATAGTTGAAGATCTGTCACCTGTTTATAGCTCAGGGCCCTGGGAGTTCCCACCACCAAGAGTGAATTGTTTGTGTTGGTCTTGTTTTTGTAGACTTTGATTTGAGCTTTACTTTCATTTTAAAAATCAGACATATTTATAGTAGAACTTCATTTTAAAATATCCATTCATTTTGGCTATTCCTTCATCCTTCTCCCCCCACCCCACCCAAGGGTCTTATGCCCCACAATGGAGTCATGCTCCACAGATTGTAAAACTCTGGGTGGGCTCCATTCACTTTAATAGTAATTTATTTTTGTTGTTCAGTCAGTTCATCCATGTCTGACTCTGTGACCCCATTTGGGGTTTTCTTGGCAGAGATACTGGAGTGGTTTGTCACTTCCTTCTCCACCTCATTTTATAAATGAGCAAAGTGAGGCAACCAGGGTTAAGTGATTTGCCAATGGTCACCAAGCTAGCTAGTGACTGAAGCTGTATTTGAACTCAGGAAGATGAGTCTTCCTGACTCCACACCCAGCACTCTATCCACTGTGCCATCTAGCTGCCTTATTGATTTATACCAAAGTGGTTTTTGAGGGTTTGGGTGATAATGGAATATATCCATCCTTGCTCCCCACTAAACTATAAACCCAAGACTACCTATTCTGACTGTATGGGAGATTGTAAGTGAGGACTCAGTCAAAGATATCACACAGTTCAAAAGGGTAAACATCTAGTGTTTGTTTCTTGACAGGGAACTTTTCAGATAGTGATTTTTTTTCATTACCCTCTCCTTTTCCTTATTTTCTGTGGCCATTTTTTTTTAAACCAATTGGGATTAAGTGACTCTCCCAGGGTCACACAGCTAAGTAAACTCAGGCCCTCCTGACTCCAGGGCCAGTATTTCATCCACTGTGCCACCTGACTGCACCTCCCCCACCCCACTCCCATCACTCTCCGTGGCCATTTCTTGACTGTCAATATGGTTAAATGCCGAGTGCCTTGTAGCTTAGGGAAACCTAAGTGAGGTCCCTCATCTAGACCTGACAGTCTACAAAGGAAGACAATTCTTCTGGTTGAATTGACTGCATTCCTAAGTTATTTGGGTGCTCTGAATAAATGGGATACAGTGCCTGCAGAAGCACCACCACGTGCAGAGTGGATAGAGGACTGGCCTTGGAGTCAGGAAGCCCTCAGCTCGAGACCTGCCTCGGACATCGAAGCTGTGTAACTGGCTAAGTCACTTAGTCACGTAACACCCTCGGGTAAGATTGCAACTTTTGAATGAAGTGAGGCAGTTTCCACACCAGGTATTTCTCCACACTGATAAAATCACAGCATCAAAAAGACAAAACTGCCAGGTCTGAGTCAAGAGTATTGCAGGTGGGGCAGATATCATGGTTCTGCTTCTCCTCCCGCTGCTAATGATAGAGCTTGTCCTCAATTCCCTATAAATTAGGATTGGTGGCCTGGCAAGAAGGAAAGAATATGGTCAAGAAATTGCCTTTACTTTGGTGGCCAGAGGTGGGTATTAGAAAAGAAGGAACTGGCCTACAAATTAGGGCCCTTTTTAGCAGAAGAGATTTATGGTGCATGTAAAGAAGTCATCGATGAAGTCTTGATCACTATCATATCTGGCTGCCTCCATACCATGCTGTATCCACTGGGCCTTTATCCCCATTTTCTTTGGATTCTGGCCTCAGATATAGGAGCTTGGTTTTGCCTAGAATGAAGCTTCCATGTCACTTCTGGGCCACCTCCCAAACCATATTGCCCCCTCCCCCATCCTTTTCTAGTTCCTCTTAATGCAATGTCTTCTTCCACTAAAATGTAAGCTTCCTGAGGGCAGGTAGCAACTTTCTTGTTTATATTTATATCCCTAGCACTTAGCAAAGTGTCTGGTCCATTTAAGTAAACTCCTACCAGAGGTGGCAACTCCAGTATCAGCAGTGGTCTAGGGTTCCTTAGGGCAGGAGTGGGGAACCTGTAGCCTCAAGGCAACATGTGGCCTTCTAGGTCCTTGGATATGGCCTTTTGACTGAGTTTTTACAGAACAAACCTTTTTATTAAGGGGATTTGTTCTGTGAAGTTTGGATTCAGTCAAAGGGCTGTATTTGAGGCCTTGGACCAGGTAATGTTGGGGCGGGGAGGTCAGTCAGAGACTCTGCCCGCACAGGGAAGCCAAAAACTGTTGTTAAATGATGTGTTGTGGTGGAACCTTCTCAAAGAATTCAGTCAGACCACCTCTAATCCAAGTATTGGCACTTATTGAGATTGACACCTCTCCTGGAGTGGGCTAAGTTCCAAAAGGAACCAGTAACTTCAGAGAAAGCAAGGTGGATTCTTATAGGGTAAAGATGCAATTGCATAACAGAAATTATGAATATTAAAAAGACAGGAGGGGTTTGTTAAGGGATTAGGTAATAGGGGAGGAGTCCCAGCCCCAGTGGAACTTCGCATTCGATTACCCACAATCTATACGGAAAACCCATTTGGGGGGTATGTGTGTATGATAAAGATATCATAATAAGCCTGTCTATATCATAAGTGTCATAAGTTCACTAGAGGTCGGTTCTTTACGACTACAGTGCAGGTGCCTACTTAGGGAAAGTCCCTTCCATTTTGGGGAGGTCCACATCCTGCTTGGGCATCCTGGTGATGCTGCTTTCTGAGTATTGTAGTCCTGAGACTAGATGAATGTGGTTGTGGTTGAGTGCATGGACACTCCTGCTGTTTCTGTGGTAAATATGAGGAATGGGTCTGGGGGCAATGGCTAGCTAGAGGCAATGGTGGGGATCCCATCACATGGACACATCTGCTGTTCTATGAGAAATGAATTCATGGACACACCTGTTATTCTAGTGAGCAGTGAGGCATATATGAAGAAGTTAGGACATGGGGGGGGGTGAGTGGCTACATAGGTACAGTGGATCTGCTGTTCAGTGGGGCCTATAAGGAAGCTAGAATATTGGGGCTGGGGGCAGCTTTATTAGGATTCCATCAGTAGCATGGTGTAGAATAGTGGTTCAAAAACTTTTTAGTGTCATGATCATTTTATACTCTTAAAAATTGAGAATCCCCTACGCCAAAGAGCTTTTGTTTATGTGGATTATGTCTACCATATTAAAAATGAAAACATCTTAGTGTTGTTATGATATAATTGCATTAACCTTGTACCCTCCCTGGGATCACATTTGGAGAACTTCTGGTGTTAAGGGAAATAATGTTGAACTTCCCCACTGAATTTGGAGTTATAAGACCTGAGTTCAAATCTCAACTCTGCCATTTGTTACCTCTATGAACCTTGAGCAAGTGACTTACCCTCCCTGGGCTTCAGTTATCTTATCTGTAAAATGAGGGGATTGAACCAGATGCCTTCTGAAGTCCCTTCCAGCTCAAGAAGTATGATCGTATGATCTACTTACACCACATACGTTGGCTGTGTTAGTTGCTCAGCTCCTTATGGCAGTGGTGGGTCCCTGTTTCAGCCTTCACCACCATGTCTGTTGGCCTCTTATCTGGACCTCCATGACTTTTCTCACAAGTATCTATTTGTGTTGGATGTGCCCCAAGGGACTTGTATAACCTTTATCTCCTCCATCCCAGTCTCCACCCTCAGTATTTTTGACTAATCAGGTCAGAAAGTATTCCCACAGGTCCCTCACTGCAGAGTCACTTTGCTTGGAGGTATTTCAGAAGAGGACAGACAGATAGACAGACAGCTATCCTGCTGATATAGATTTGCTTCTGTGTGGTGGTAGATATAGGACAGGTTGATTCTCAAGTTCCCTTCCCACCACTCAGGTGTTTTATATAAACTAAGATCTCATGTCTGGAATATAAACATAGTTAAGCACAAATGGGCTTTTCTATCAGAGAGGTCATCAAAGTACTGCAAATGAAAGCCATTCACATGAATACTATTTCAACTTTTTGGTTAGTTTGAGAAGCCAGAACTCCCTCAAGACACCATAACTTAACTACAAACCATTTTTCAAACCATCAACACTCCTGACAGACCCCAAAGTAGATTTCCACTATCAATACTCCTTGTTTTGGAAAAGAAAAAAACAAAACAGAAAAAAACTGAGGAAATTAGAGTTGAAAAAAACAAAGTGTTATGTTTGCTCCCAAAGAGGGGGGAATTGCCAGGTAGAAATTGAATTAATTCAGCAGGCTCTTTCAGAAATGTCCCTTATTGGGGATAGTAAGCAGAGACTAAGAAGATTTATGGGTAAATAGGAGGCTAACCCAAAGGAGATTGTAGAGACTAAATGGTGCTACCCCTTGTCAGTGTTAATCTTAACACTCTACCAATAAAATGCACCTTGAAATCCATTTAAGAAGATTAGGAGTGGTGGCTAGGTGGCAGTGAATAGAGCACAGGCCCTGGAGTCAACAGGACTTGAGTTCAAATCCAGCCTCAGACACTTAACACTTACTAGCCGTGTGAACTTGGCCAAGTCATTTACGCCCAATTGTCCTGCCTCCTCCTCCACAAAGCAAAAAAAAAAAAAAAAAAGATGAGGGCAGAGGTCGGGAAAAGAATAAGAAACATGTGATAGGAAGAACCACAAACTGTATGTAATTCAATAGACTTCATGTTAACAAATAATTAAGAAATTAGTATTGCTAGATACCGTGGGATATATAAAACTCAGCTCAGTCCCTTTCTAGCTTTACAATCTGGGATGGGCTTATTTGTCTATGGAAAACCTTCCTGGAAGCAACCCCATTCACTGACGAGGTTCAGGTACTCCTCAAAATATTTCTTGGAGGTGTTTAAGTTATGATTTGGAGGCAGTTGCCCTATGATGAAAGCCTGAATATATTCACATCATCGGAGAGTTAGACAGCAACTCAGAGGCCATCCAGTCCAATCCATGCCAAGAACAAATCTCCATGATAACATATTTGAAGTCATTACCTTCTGCTTGAAGATTTCCTATGAGGATAAACCCACTGTCATCCTGAGCAAGTCCCTTCCTCTTTAGGACAGTGTAGGGTTCCTACTGGGGAAAAGTCATAAAATACAGTAATAAATGAAAAGCCATAAAACTTAAACTCTGTGAAAGGCGGAAGTACAGACATGGTGACGTGTTAAATGATATAACTTAGAGACTGAGTCATATTTTAGAAACTGAGTCATAACTTAGATACTATGATCTATGAAAGCCATAACAAGAATATCATGACCCATATGTGACCAGTATATAATCAATACACAAACTTATGTTTGGCCATCACATTGGTTTAATGCCCAAGCTCATTACTAAGTAGAAAAACAAAATTATCCACCAATCAGTAGTGATGCACTCTCTAGAACTACCTCCCTTTGTCTGTTTTCTATAATTACCACAGGGATTTGGGGGGTCCTTTAGCAATAGGAATCACTGATTGGTCCGGCCACTGCCCCAGACTCAGGATGATTAATATCTTGGCAGGAATCCATCCCCATATACTGCCCCAAATATAAGTGACCCAATTTATTAAACAATTACCTATCATCAGTATGAAACTCATTGGCCTCTGCCTTTGGTATCAAGAACTTGTCCCACTGTTCAGGAAGGAGAGGCAGGATTCCCTAGGTGGGGAAATTCAGGACCTTATAGACAGTTAAAATTGACAGGAAGTTTTTCTTTCTTTTTTTTTTTTCTAAAGCAATTGGGGTTAAGTAACTTGCTCAAGGTTACACGGCCAGTTATTATTTCTGGGTGTGGTGCTGAGTATCTGAGCCCGGATTTGATCCAGGTCATCCCGACATTGGAGCCGTGCTCTTACTCGCTGAGCCACCTGGCCGCCCCTAAGCAATTGGGGTTAAGTAACTTGCTCAAGGTTACACGGCCAGGTGTTTCTGGGTGGGTGCTAAGTGTCTGAGCCGGGATTCGATCTCCAGGTGTTCTCAACACTGGAGCCGGTGCTCTTACTCGCTGTGCTACCTGGCCGCCCCCAGAAAGTTTTTCTTGATAAGTAAGGGAAGCACTATTCAGCCTATGATTTCTAAGCTTTCTTCCAGATTCAATGCCTATAATCCTAGAATGGTAATCTGTGAATTGGTCAACAATGAAACAGTAGTCTGCTTGTGTAATGTAATGCCAAGGAAAGGCAACTTCCCAAGGTTCAAAATACCAGCATTGGTGCTCTCTATTTTATTCAGTGACAAACCAAGAACAGAGACATCTTCAAAACATGACATCATTCAAAATACAGCATTTACTAAGTGTGATTAAATAATCTCCAAGTACTACCCCACCCCAGGATCTTCCAATCATTCAATCAATTACAAAGTCCCTGTTCTAAAATACTACTCCACCCCTAGGCTATACCTTAATTAAGTCCACCACAAAACCCCTCTTCTCAAATGGAGATTAGTTTCCAAACATAGGTAAAGTACCTTCATTTGTCAATCACAGAGCACAATAAGGTCAAAAGTTCCCCACCCCTGGATCACAATTGAATCTACCCCAGAGTTACATCAAGTTTAAACACAGCACTTAATACCCAAATGGAGGTCTTTTCTTCATCTTGACAGGAGGCAAGCTCTCAGCAATCTTAGTTCCTGGGGAGACAAGGCTTAGCAAGGCCATAAGATACATTGCCAGTCCCTTCATGAATTCATCCTCTGTCTGTAGAACAGTCCTAGAACCCCTGAACACATTAGCAAAGCCCTCTCCCAGGATTTCTGTAAAAATACAACAAGAAAATCCTTCTTCAGGGCTTCCGAACCAACAGAAAGGCTCCCAGACCCCTGCAACAACAGCACTGTCCTTCACCAGTGGACAGTATTCACTCTGTCTGCAGGACAGTCTCCAGACCCCTGCAACAACAGCACCGTCCCTCACCAGTGGACAGTATTCACTCTCTGTCTGCAGGACAGTCTCAGGGCTTCTTAGCGAACAGCCAGGTTCCAGGACTTCTTCAACAAAAGGACTGTCTTTCACCAGTGGACAAATCTGGCAAAACAACATCAAAACAGACAGACAAAGTACCAGCAAAACAGCCATGTCTCCTCAGTCCTTGGCAGCTCAGGGGGCAGGTCTCAAAAGTCCAGGGCAATTCAAAGCGGCCACCAGCAATTCTCTTAGTCTCTCTCTCTCCATGAGGTGCTGCTTCCAAAAAGATCTTCCGCCTCTCTCTAGTGTCTCTCCAAATCTACATCACCAGCTCCTCCCAGTTCAGGACTTTCTTTTCACATCAACAAGCCCATCCCACAGGTGGGATTAACAAACTCTGGGTTTTAACACAATCAATTTGAAAACCAAGCCAATACAGGGGAATCTTTAATTGCCATTACTATCACAGCTTGGCATAGTAGGAGAAGCATTAGACTTGGAGTCAGAAGACCTTGGTAGATCTGGTGTCCTCTCAAGGTGGGGGGACACTGCTAAAAATAAATCTGTAGCCACAGGATGTAAAAAGCATTGGACTCAGAATTCAAAGACCTGGGGCTATGACCCAGGGCTCCTTCCTCACAGACCAATGTCATCTATTACATCTTGCCATGTAGAAATTAATCTGTAAAAGAAACTCTTTAGATCCTGTGGTAAAGGGGGATAACTTTATTCCATGTTTAAATCATCAAATAATGGAGTTCCACATTGTATATTTCATTAAACTCATAATTTATTTAAAGAAGAAGAAAACCTTGGCAGATAACATGCAATTAAAGAGACAGAAGAGATTTATGAACCACTAAAGGTGATTGAAGGAGATTTATGACCACCAAAGATGGTAAAGATGAATTTTAAATAAAGTACAGAGGACAAGAGACTTGCCAAGGTCAAGTCCCTTGACCTCTGAGCTTCAGTTTCCTCCTCTGTAAAATGGAGACTTATACTACTTATCTTATAGGGTTGTAGTTCAGGAAAGTGCACAGCAAACCTTGAAGACTTACCTAGGTAAGCGAGAGTGATTATTTGGCTTGTATCCTAGTACAAAGCAGGAAATGGCAGTTTATCAGATTGCCATAAGCCAGAAGAAATAGTAACTCAGATCCACCCCACTTCCATTTACCATGGTCCAGTACTCACCAAAGACTGTTCTGTTTACCCTTTGGCATCTTAGTTACTTTGTTCCTGGAAAAGAGTGACTATGAATAGTGGACAAGGGAATTCCGGTATCTTTCTTATAAATTAATAAACTGGCCTGTTTTCATAAAGTAGCCTCTTGTGAGTTGGGCTGGCATGAATTGATTCCCAGAGTTTCATCATATCTTAATAAATTGATAAAATCAAGCCTCTGGCCTGTAAAGCTGAGGGTTAGACACTAGTCTGATCCAGCCTCAAAAAGGTGGCACAGTGAATAGAGCCCTGGGGCTGGAGTTGGGAAGACCTGAGTTCAAATCTGACCTCAGACACTTAGTAGCTGTGTGACCCTGGGCAAGTCACTTAACCCTGTTTGCCTCAGTTTTTTCATCTGTAAAATAAGCTGTCGAAGGAAATGTCAAAGGATTTCAGTATCTCTGCCAAGAAAACTCCAAACAAGATCATGAAGAGTCGGATATGACTGAAAATGACTGAACAACCTTGGCAAGATTTAGGAACTGGACCTGTGATATCATTGGTATAGAGAACTCCTAGGTGAGGAAGCTCCATCTGTCAATGTCCGTTGCTTCTTTTTCTAAGATGTATAGTGTTAGACAGCTGTGTTGAGCAGAACTGTCAGATAATCCAGGTGTAGGCAACATGCTGGCTTCCTACCCCCAACATTCTTCCCTCCTACCCCTCCCCCTTCTCCTAACCCTCCCCCTCAATTCCTGTGTGACCCAAACTAAATTAAAACTTAATTTAATTTTTTTAATTTGATTTTAATGTGTTGATATATTAATTTTAAAAAATACAAATATGTGTGGTTTTCTATGCAAATATATGGCCCACAGGCATCCTTATGTATAGTTTAGTGACCCCTGCTTCTGAGTTTGACATGAGTGGGCTAAAGCACTGAAAGGTTAAGCAATTTGTCCAGGGTCACATGACAATATATGGTAGAGTTGGGTCTTGAACCAAGACTTCCTGGCTCTGAGGCTAGTTATCTATCCATTACTACACAAAATTGCTTCAGTCTTAATATGAAAGAGACTCATTTAAAATAAAGATGAAAAAGTAGGTGGAAAAAATTGAGAAGAGCCTTGAATGCCAAGTTAAGGAGTTGACAATATTTCCATTCCATAGCATTGGTCACCGCATTTTTTGATTGAGCACTGTAGCAATAAAAAAAATATAGTTGTTATTGGTTTTTCCTGGTGAGTATATAGGGTGGGGTAGGGGGAACAACAGAGGAGTTGAAAACAGCTGCTGGGGTTGGGCTTAAGGTGTAACTGCCTTGTGGAAGCTGACTCAGAAGAGGCAAGGCGGCCCAGTTGTGGGAAGGGGATGGAGAAGGAGAATATTGGGCCATATTGAATAAAGGGTAAGTAACGGGGCCGCTAAGTGGCACAGTGAACAGAACACCGGCCCTGGAGTCAGGAGGACCTGAGTTCAAATTTGACCTCAGACACATAATGCACTTACTAGCTATGTGACCTTGGGCAAATCACTTAACCCCAATTGCCTTCCCTTCCCCCCTCTAAAAAAAAAAATGGGTAAGTAAAGTTGTATTGTAGACTAGATAGGAAAAGCATCTTTTAAGCTCTTATTATATGCCACGCACTGTGCTAAATCTAAAAAAAAAAAGTGAGGAAACAAGATGACTCCTCCTCTCAAGGAGCTTACCTTCTAATAAAGGCCAAGTATGAAGGGGAGCTGGGAAGGAGGAGGAAGAGGAAGGGGAGTACTCAGTGGGGGCTGGGCAGTTAGTGTTGAAGTAGAGGAGGCTGGAGGAGGCCAAGGAAATGGAGAGTTAGCCTTCTGAGCATTCCAAGCAGGGAATCACCAGTCACTGAGTTGGCCTCAGGATGGAGTTGACTGGGGTGGGCTGAGGGGGTCAGGCAACCAGTATGGAAATGGCGAAGACCAGAGAGACTATAGAATAGGCCAGAGAGTGAGCCCATTGCTGGCTATCAGGGAGGATGGGATCCGACTCATCTTCTTACCCTTTGATTAGTTGTTCATACATCCCTCAGGCTTAGACCATGTCATTTTGGGGCCCTAGAAGGGACAAAAAAAAAGCCAGAGAGTACCCAGGCCTTTGGTGTAAGGAAGAAGACACTGACTTGTGGTTTATATAAGTATAAACTATGGGGTGGCCCTATGTGTTCAACTAAAATTTCTACAATTTAGCTGATCTAAGGAGAATAGATTTATCATTCCTATTCCCCAGGGTGATCATAAGTCTAGAATAAGATTCCACATGTGAAAACACATAACAGAAGTTTAAAAGTGTTAAAAAAAAATGTATATACTGCTAACTACACTGTGTAGCTAACCAAATGCCTTGAACTGGGAGCCACAAAAGAGTCATCAGGCAGCTGGCTCTGGTCAGACCTGGGTTCAAATCCCATTTCTTATAACTCCTTTCTTAAATCTCCTTAAGCAAGGCACTAGAGCTCCCCCAACTTGTTTCCTAATCTATAAAATGAAGAGATTAGACCAGAAGAGGGCCTTTAAGGTCACTTCCAACCCTGGAGCTATGATTCCAAAGAGAAGCTGGCCGGTGTGGTCATAGGCATGATGTAAAATCAAGTCAATGACACTGAGAACTCACAGTATGTGGAGTATTCTACGAAGTGCTTTGGGAAGTGGGCAGGAAGGGGGAGAGGATATGGTGGAAACAAAAGGAATAGGAACTTTATGACCTTACAAGATAAATAGCACAGAAGACACAGAAGAGCCAAAGCCTAGCCCAGTGTACAATTAGGCGATTAATTCTGATGAATTGAACTAAAGATGACCCTTAGAAGAAACCTTAGGAAAAAAATAGAGGTAGGAAGATATTTAGAAAGCTTTTAAAATAGGAGTCCAGATTTTTTGGAGGCTTTCATGGCTCAACTGGAAGAATCTCTTCTTCCTCATCTTTCCCTCCTGGCTTCCCTGGTTTCCTTCAAGTCTCAGCTGAAATCCTACCTTTTACACAAAGCCTTTCTTGAACTCCCTTAATTCTAGTGCCTTCCTTCTACTGATTATTTCCTATTTATCCTGTATATAACTTGTTAGTACATAATTATTTGCATACTATTTCCCACATTTGATTGTGAGCTCCCTGAGGGAAGGGACTGTCTTTAAAGACAAAACAAAACAAACAAACAAAAACTCATTTTTGTATCTCCAGCACATTTTCCTGATGCCATAGTGCCCTTCCAAAACGGACAAACACAACAACAGCAGCAGCATCTGGCACACAGCACAGGCTTAATAAATTGACTGACTGACCTAAGTCATTGGTAAAAGTTTAAATTCTGTCCCTCTGTCCACCCCAGTCAATGATTTCTACAGGAAAGTAAAGAGAGACATAGTTTGAAATAATAGAGGGGAGGATCTCAAAGTCAGGACCTGAGTTGAAGTTCTCCTTCTGACACAAACTGGCTGAGTGACTGGGGGGTGGGGTGGGGGAAAGTTACCTAACTCCTTAGTGCCCTGGGCAGCTCTCTAAGACTTTAGGTTGGTCAGAAGGTGATTATCAGCATTGGTTAGGGGAGTTTCCCCAACCTGAGTTCTCTAGGCTAGTGAAATCCTTGGCAGAATAAACAACAGCAACATGTCCTATGTTTTGGGGGAGAAATGAGGGAGACAAAGATGAAAAATGACATAGTCCCTATCTTCAAGTCAATTAAAGTCTAACTGGGGGAAGGGATAGCACATACACACAGATAAGTGTGGTACAAAGAGAGGGACAAAGGGAGCCAAAGAGTAGGGAGAGTGCTTTGGAAAATATGTAAGGAGGGAATGATGACTGTCACCCGAGAGGGCCATAAAAGGGGGATCATAGCAAAGGTGACTTCTTTTTTTTTTTAAGCAATTGGGGTTAAGTAACTTGCTCAAGTAACTTACACAGCCAGTTATTTCTGGGTGTGGTGCTAAGTGTCTGAGCCCGGGATTTGATCTCCAGGTCATCCCAACACTGGAGCCGGTGCTCTTACTCGCTGTGCTATCTGGCCACCCCTCAAAGGTGACTTCTGATTTGGGACTTGACAGAAGAGAAGAGGAGGGAAGAGGAGGGAAGGGAAGGAGGCAGGCAGCCCGGAGAGAAACAGAGACAGAGAGAGAAAGAGACAGAGACAAAGACAGAGACAGAGAGAGAGACGTCCACCGTTCCTGGTGGGGAAAATCTATTCTAAACATGAAGAAGCTTAATAAATCCTTGTTCAATTAAATGATTACATCATAAGAAACAATGAATATGAGGAATACAAAGAAGTGGTGTTTGTCAAGAAAGCATAACCCAAAGAACAATCTGTGCACTTACTGCAACTGTGTAAAAGATTTTTTTTTTTTTAAAGCAATTGGGGTTAAGTAACTTGCTCAAGGTTACACGGCCAGTTATTATTTCTGGGTGTGGTGCTGAGTATCTGAGTCCGGATTTGATCCAGCTCATCCCGACACTGGAGCCAGTGTTCTTACTCACTGAGCCACCTGGCCACCCCTAAGCAATTGGGGTTAAGTAACTTGCTCAAGGTTACACGGCCAGGTGTTTTTGGGTGGGTGCTAAGTGTCTGAGCCCGGGATTCGATCTCCAGGTGTTCTCAACACTGGAGCCGGTGCTCTTACTCGCTGTGCTACCTGGCCGCCCCAAAAGATTTCTTAAAAACAAATAAAATCCAGATAAATGCACAGATTCTGAAAGCGTCCAAGGATACAAACTTTGTTAAAGTTCACACATTTTAAAATGAAATGCAAATAACAGGTGTTTACAGTTTCATGCATGAGCAGTTTTTATCTTTTTTCTTGTTTGTGAATCTGAATGTTTGTGTTTATAGAAAGTAAAAGCCTTATCAGGACTGTGGCTTGGACTTTCTTGTGGGTTTCTTGGTATCAGGAAACAATTTAAAGGGAGACTCAAGCAGACTGGCACTTTCTCTTTCACTCATCAAAGAGCTGCTTAGGGGGCACAAAGGAGTTAAATGATTGGCTTCAGCATCACACAGTCAGCAGGCATCAGAGGAACTCAGTGAATCAGTGAGCAGGTATTTTGAAGCACCAACTATATGCCAGGCACTGTGCCAAGGCCTGGGGCCATACAAAGGTATGCAATGAACAAATAGCCCCTGTTCTCATAGGGCTTGCAGTCTAATGAGGGATGGGAGGAGAGGACTGTGAAGGGGTGGAATCAGGTAGGGGTTCAGGAATTGTCCTTGAGGAGTACTTTAGCCAGCTTTCATTGCTGTGAGATAAGCTCTTTCCCCCATCTTTCCTCTGAAGGCTGGTAGCATCAATAACCTCTATCCTAGCTCAGAGTTCTGGGCAAAGTATTGTCTTTTGTGTTTGAATAGGAACGATCCAAAAAGAGAAGAAACACACACACACACACACCTGATAAGATCTCTGTGCTAGGGACTTAAGAATCTTTAGTTCTCTGGAGCTGATCCAGGAAACTCCTTCATCCATCTGCCTCCTCACCCATGTCAACACCTTAAATGTTAAAAAACAAACAAACAAAAAACAAAAACCTTCCCCACATTTACTACATTTAAACATTTATTAAGTGCCTACTATTTGCCAGTGACTGCTAGGGTGGAAACACAAAGACCAAAAATCCCCCAGTAAAATCCTGAAACAGTACCAGTCCTCTGAGTTACTATGACTAGTTTCCTTCTTAACAGGCTTTCTCGTGAGTCATTCTGGGACAATGAGACCGGGAGGGGCAGCTACAGCACAGAGAAGGGGCTGTCACCAGCCAAGTGGAACTGGGTGCCATTGTCAGGGGGTAATCTGACAGACCTCAAACTAAGAGCAAATCATTACCACTCTCTCACCCAGAACAATGACAGCCCAACGGAGCGGAATGACTGCCCCAATTAAGCAACAGGCATAGACCTTAATTGATCATGTAGTCAGAAGGATCGTGGAGAGAAACACAAAGTTCTTTTAGTTAAGCAGATTTCTGTAGCCTGTAGGATGATGATTGCTGCCTTTCTGTATACACTGCAAAGACTTATGGGGGGGTAACTGAGACAACCTAAGTATCTTGGTCTGCTCTGTCCTCTCTGCATACAGCCTCACTTCATAAAGGAAGAATAAAATCCTGGTTTTAAAACAAACAAAAGACTACCCTTCTGCAAATTTTAGAAAGAAAGCTTCTTCAATTCCCTCAAAGCAAGTTAGGTTCTTACTATTATAATAGTCAATGCTTTATATATAATATCTCATTTGACAACAAGAATTAAAGTCAACAAGCATTTTGATGAGTGGTCACTCTAGTAGTGAGGGAATAATAATAATGGCTAACATTTATATAGCACCTTAAGGTTTGCAAAGTGCTTTACAAATAATATCTCATTTGATAATATGAATTAAAGTCAACAAGTATTCTACTAAGTGGCCATTCTAGAGGTGAGGGGATAATAATAATGGCTAATATAGCACTACATAGGGTTGCAAAGCATTACACAAATACTATTTCATTTGATCCCTACAACCACCCCAGGAGGTAGGTGATATTATTATCCCCATTTTACCGATGAGGAAACTGAGGCAGAGGCTAAGTGATTGCCTGGGATCACAAAGCTAGGAAGTATCTGAGGCCAAATTCAAACTCAGCTTCCTAACTCCAGACCCAGAGTTCTATCTATTGTTCTACCTGACTGTGGAAAAGTATATACAGGATGAAAAAAAGAAATCTGTCCTGTCTCTCATTCATTTAAAATTATTGAAGGCACTATAACTAGCTAATGTTGTGCTCAAGCAAGAATATAAAATCATTCTCCCCACTGTTAATTCAATTCAATTACACAAACATTTACATGTATACTACTTGCCAGTGACTGTTAGGATGAGATCTCAGTGACCAAAATTAACTCACAACAAAAAATCCTGAAATAGTACCTATCCTCTTGGAACAGGAGGTATATGTTTTATGTGTTTTCTGAACCCCATGACTTTGAGGGTCCAAAGCAACTACCTCCCTTGCTTCAGGTTTGTTGCAATGTTCTATCCTACAACAGAAGGACCACACACTAGTGTGCAAGGCAATATGGTAGGCCCTGGGGTAGCAGGTATTAGGGAGAGTGATACTTAATGTATGCCTCCTAAGTGTTTAAAGGAATAGGGGATTATGAAAGTAACTATAATACTTTTTTTAAATTTTTTTATTTTATTTTTTTTAAAGCAATTGGGGTTAAGTAACTTGCTCAAGTTTACATGGCCAGTTATTTCTGGGTGTGGTGCTAAGTATCTGAGCCCAGATTTGATCTCCAGGTCATCCCGACACTAGAGCTGGTGCTCTTACTCACTGAGCCACCTGGCCGCCCCTATAACTATAATACTTAAGAACAGATTTAACACTAAATATCATTGTGGAGCTCAAAGGAGAAATGTATGCTCACATCAAATTCCCCTTAGAACCAGAAAGGGGAAGAATCAGAATCCTCACAAGACCACACCTACTGGACCAACTTGAAGTAAAGACATTTTCCTCCAGTTCTCCCAGCTTCCACCCTCTCTTCCAGTAAAATGGGTGGAATTTAGCCTTTGGGACCAGAACTCACCCCCTCACATCCTCAGAAGCACCCTGGCCTCAATTGTCTCATTCCTATAAGGGAAATTTGTGAGCCTTGGGTTCAACTTTTAGGATTCTGCTTCATAAAGTCAAACTATAGCTTCGTAGCCCCCAGGAAGATCATTTAACCTTTCACATCAGAACTGCAGGATCCTAGTATAGGTGTGCTGTGAAATACAAAGTCTCTCAGTACCATCCCCCTTCATGTGCCCTTGGGTCTCAGGTAAAGACATGGCGAGAGACAATAAGGACAAACTCTTTTTTAAAAAGAAAATCAGGCTTAAAGACCACCATCAGCAAAAGGGGATTGAGAATGGAATAGGGAGGGGTGGCCAGGTGGCTCAGCTAGTAAGAGCACTGGCTCCAGTGTCAGGATGACCTGGGGATCAAATCCGGGCTCAGATACTTAGCACCACACCCAGAAATAACTGGCTGTGTAACCTTGAGCAAGTTACTTAACCCCGATTGCTTAAATTAAAAAAAAAGAGAGAGAGAATGGAATAGGGAAATGGGATGCTGAGTTTTGTTTCTTAACTTCATTGAAATGGGTGGAGGGAAGGTGATGGGAAGAGAAGAAAGAAGACACATCTCAGCTGTTGGGCTGAGTAAGGAAGAGGAGGTACCCACTACCACTCAGGCCCTTCCTCCAGTTAGGTCAGTGTATTCCTATGAATAGTGACTGGCTGCTGCAAAGGGACCTTGGGTGGTCTGTACCCCTTGGAATCGTCTCTGCCCTATATTCCAGTCTCCATAACTGTCCTTGGCTTCTTCTTTCCTGGGCATGCTATGGTCCCAGACCAAACCCTTCTGTTGTAGCTACCAGATCTCATACCCCCAGTGCCTAACCCAGCCCATGTTACATCCATTTTTTACTCAGGCTAAAGGGGGAAGGTAGGGGTGGGGGCAGGGGTGATGGGAACTTCAAATTCCCAATATTTACACTTATTATTAAAAACATTTAGTCCTAAGAGGTTCCCAGCTCCAGCCATGCCTTCTGGGTATTATGCAGTAAGTAAGCATCAGGAGAGAAATCAGCTAAGTACTGCTGATATCTAGATAAGGGAGAAATTTTACCTGTAAAAGGAGGGGATTGGCCTAGATATTTACTTAGGTTTCTGCCAATTCTAAATCATATGAAATCTGGATCCCTTATAGTCAATTGCTTTACTCATTTTAATTTGAACAAATAATTTGTTGTGCCAGGGATTCTTTTTGCAATATGGCTAGAACTATATAGCCAATGACTCTGCAATTTTGTGATCCAGTGGGAAGGATCTGGAAGGCTTTATGGAAGAAGCAAGAGCTTAGTTAAGGTCTCTTGAGTACAGCTCATTATTTTTTCCAAAAAAACCTTCCCCTATTTCTAATTTTCCTATTACTGTCAAGGGTATTACTGAACTGACTTGCAGTCACCCAGGTTGGCAACCTAGGTGCCATCTTTGGTTTTTCACTCTCTCTTACCCCATATCCCATATGTTGCCAAGGCCTGTTGATTTTACCTTCACAACATCTCTCATGGATGCCCCTTTCTATCCTCTGACACTGCTACCACCCTGTATAAGCCCTCATTACCTCACTCCTGGCCTATTTCAGTAGCTTGTTGGTTAGTCTCTCTGCCACAAGTCTTTCCAGTCCAGTCTAACACTTGGTTGCCAGAGTAATTTTTCTACTGCACAGGTCTGATCATGTTACCCCCTTATTTAATAAATCATGGTGGCTCCCTGTAACCTCAGGGTCAAACACAAAATCATCTCTTTTACTTTCAAAGCCTTTTACAACCTGGTCTCCCACTACCCCTCCAGGTTTCTTTTACCTGGCTGGCCCCCATGTACTCTCTTTGATCTAGCGACAATTGCTTCCTTGCTGTTCCTTGGACAAGACACTCCATCTCACATTTCTGGGCATTTTCACTATCTGACCCCATGCCTGGAACTCTCCACCTCCTGGCTTTCTTCAAGCTCCAACTAAAATCCCACCTTTTACAGAATGCCTTTCTTGATTCCCCTTAATTTGGAAACCTTCCCTCTACTGATCATTTCCAATTTGTCCTGTATCTATCTTGTTTGTACTTAGTTGTTAGCATGTTATTTCCCTCACCCCCAATTAGACTGTGAGCTCCTTGAGAGCAGGGACTATATTTTGTCTTTCTCTCTATCCCTAACCCTTAACATAGTGCCCAGCACGTAGTAGGTGCTTATTGACTGGCCACAGCTCAGGAATTTGAGGATGGGGAAAATTAGAAACTGACCACCTTCAAGCTCCCCTTCCTTGGTATTTTCATCTCCCACAATCTCCCCTGCAAGACTTTTCTTAAGAAGAAGAAGAAAAAAAAGAACCCTATGCTGACCCAAGTTAGAAAATTGATTCACTGTGACTTTATTTTGGATTTTTTCCATCTATGGTTTGGTACATTTTCTAGGTTTTTTTGGAGGGGTTTTTTCAAAGAACTCAATATACTGCCTTTTGCTCTGGCATTTAGATCGGCCTCCCTCCAACTTCTTGTGGTCAGAAGCATTAGGAGTGAGAAAAGGCTATTAGATTGGGTATTTGAGAGATCATTGGTCACTTTGGAGACGGCTGTTTCTTATCTACATGTCTAATGCATGAATCTCCTATTCAATATGCCCAAGAAATACTTCTCTAGTCACTTCTTTAGGATCTTCTGCACTGGGGAAATCATATCTCTCTTCTAAGTGTTAGGCTGAGAGAAGAGTGTAATATGGTTTAAGTGAAAGAGCTAGGCCTGGAGGCCTACTTTCTAGTCCTGGATCTGGCATTAACTAGTTGGGTGACCTTGGGCTAATCCCTTAACTTTTTTATGTTTTGTTTTTGTTTTTGCTTTTTAGAGTAACATTCAGGCTCCTTTCCAGACAGAGGAGTTTATTTTTAATTTTAGACTATGTAGGGGGAAGAGAACATTTGTCAACTTTTAAATTCTTACCCTCCCCAACACCGCCCCCCCCAACTCCCCACCCCACCCCCACCCCCCACACACATATGAGCTGCCTCTGGGATAAAGAAGACTGATTACCTTTGGAATTATTTCACAAAGAGTATTTTTCAATTTCAATTTAACAAATCTGCCTAGACACTGCCTTGGGGACTGTACCCCTTCTGCAGAGCAAAGAAAAGCATCCTGTTTAAAGATGCCAAATGTCCTCCAGGGAATCCACTGTTTATTTTGTTTTGTACTAATTTTCATATTAACGTCTATATTATATAACTTTGGACATTCTATTAAAAGAAAACCCTTGTCTCAATGAGTTAATTTGCCCCTTGATGATTTTATTCAAGACAAATAGGAATGGAAGTGGGAAAAGGGGTCATAGGGAGCTGCAAGTCCAGCCCCATTCTAAGCTCTAAAGTTTGCCTTTTGAGCTGTTTCCTTTCCCTTTTTTTTCACTTTTTATTTTTCATCTGCCAGTGTCTGTCTCCTTTGACCCAAATCTGATGGTGCCCTGACCCCTTTACCTACTATCTAGGACTAATGGTCCAGCACTACAATTCTATAGGTTTTCCTGTGCCTAGAAGCTTAAATTAATAACTGATGTCCTGAGATACTTATTCATGCTACAGGAAAACTGTTTGACTTAGACCCTCAGGGCCTTATTTCCATCTCCTAGACGCATTTTAACAGTGGCCTTTTGAAGATAATGCTCCTAATTCCAAAGAACGATACATAGATAGAGGGGAACACCATGACCTATTGCTAGGCTGAGAGCTAATTTGGGGCTTTAGGGGGCCCACAAATCATTGCAATGACTTGTTGAGCAATCACCAGTGAACATTGTACAATAAAGTACAAGAATAAATGTTCTCCTATATTAACTAAGCTTGGTTCAGTGCCATTTAAGTGCCTTGAGTTTGGGTCTATGCCAGGTCATGCTACAGCTTCCTAAAAAGGATCACTGTCATAAGCAGGGTTGGAAGATCCATGTTCTCAAGGATTCTTGGACACTCAGTTCTATACCCACCACCTCCAGCTGAGTGCAGACACATATGATTCCTCTGTCCTGTATACTATCAGTCGATCTCCAAACATTTAATAAGGACATACTATATGCTAGACACTGGTAGGCACTGGGAGCACAAAATGAAAATGAAAAATGAGACTCCCTGCCCACAGAGAGCTTCCATTGTACTGGGGAAAAGGTGGGGGAAGGGATACAAAAATAAAGTACATACAGTTCTAACATGGTTTGGCACTAGGATGTGTCTAGCTGAAGAGAATTACCCCTTTGGGTACTACTCCGTGGCCACCATGGTGCGTCACTTTTCTCAGTTCCTCCATTCAGGTGGGTGTAACATTTCCTTTAGTCAACAATTTCATTCTACCCCTGGGGAGTAGTAAAACTGCTGCAGGAGAGATGCCCCCTGCCTCAGAGAGGATTTTTTTTTCTACTCCTACTTGCCAAGCATCTTCCCATCAGAACACTGTTGGTTCATCCTGTCTGAGATGGTTTAGATCAGGGGTGGGGAACCTGCAGCCTCAAGGCCACATGTGGCCTTCTAGGTCTTTGGCTGTGGTCTTTTGACTGAGTCCAAGTTTTATAGAACAAATCCTTTTTATTAAGGGGATTTGTTCTGTGAAGTTTGGATTCAGGCAAAGGGCTGGACTTGAGGACCTAGAGGGTCACATGTGTCTTCCTCACCCCTGGTCTAAATTAGCACTTTTTAAACTGTGGGTCTCTACCTCATATGGGGTCTTGAAAAATTTGGCAACAGTAAAAGGTTTCTGAATGTGCAATAACCAAAAACTAATTAAAAAGCAAACATGTAATGAATCAGAGGTGCTTCTGGCAGTACTTGCCCATGTGGCATTGAGCCGCTTCATGCAGCCTTGGTTCTGAACATACAGCATGCCATTAGGCCACACAATGCCAATGAGCACTGCTGAAACATTAAAAGGGGTTGTGAGTGGAAAAAGAAGCCCTGGTCTAGATTCACTGAATCTTTTCTCTTACTTTGGGGGAACTATGATCATATGTATCAAAATCTCTTATCAGGATTTTTACTGAGTCAGTCATTACCTGAAAATGCTCAGAGATGCACAAAGCAGGGCCTATAGACAGGAGTGCCAGTAATCAGGTAGTTTAATTAATCAGTTTCAGAGTGAGGAATGCTCTCACAGCTGAAGTAAAAGCACAGGTTATATACTTAAATCACAGGTGGGGAAGGTGGATTACAAGCAATCGTTTGGTGGTTTCCCATGAGAAACCCACAAATCCCATAATTCAACAATTCTGGAGTCAAGTCTTTGGGGGTCGTGACCACCTCCCCTATAGCACAGAACCAGAGTTCTGTGACAGGAACAGGTTCTGCAATCTTTGATTTGCTTCATTTAAGGTATATAGGCAATGATTGTAGGAGTGTCAACGTTTGGTCGATCATTTTAAGCTACATTGTTAAGTCTAACTCAAGCTAGAAAAGGCAATTCTGAAAAGTCTAATCTATTAGTATATTTATTACACATATATCGATTATTTTAAAAATCATAATTTCTTTCTCAGACTGAAGACATCAACTACAAAAAAATCCCTGCAATTAGGAAATCAATCTCTCTCTCTCTCCCTCCCTCCCTCTTGTTTTCCTTCTTTCTCCTTCTGCTTCTTCATATCCTTCTCTAGATTCTTTTCTGTCTCCTTCTTCCTCCCTGTCTCCCTTTTCTTTCTCTCTATCCTTGGGCAATCATAACTCCTTGCTCAGCTGTTTTTAACCTCCCCAAGGGGGCACACACACACACACGCACACACACACTGAATGTCATCTTAGGGAAACCAGTTTCTTTGCAAAATACATGGTAAACACAAAAAGAATCCAACACACTCTTTAAAAAATGAGAAATAGGTGATAGGTTCAGTAGGAGAACCAAAGGCAAGAAAAAGGGATGAGGAAATAGGAGTTTCACCAGTTTTGTTCTTAGCATCAAAGATATCCATTCCTATTTTTGCGATGGCTTAAGATGACCTGGTCAGAACAGTAGTGGCAGCAGCAATGGCGACCACCCAGCAAGCTGGTCCCTTGTCTTCTCTTATTCTCTCTGCTCGAGCTTTAAGAGCTACTTTTAATCTTTTTGTTCACTTCTTAATTCTCTCTAGATTTCAAATCTGCCTCCAGGATGAGGAGAGAAGGAAGCTATCTTTTCAGACATAGTCATTCCCCTCGTCCTTGGATCAGAATACACTGGGGATCTCTGTCCTGTCTTTCAGGGTAGGAATGAGGGTCCTACCTAGGACATAATCAAGATAAATATACAGTGACTGGATGGAGGAGCACCTTTATCTAGGGAGATCTGTAAAGGTGTCTTGTGAGAGGTAGCACTTGAGACAAACCTTGAAAGAAGCCAGGGGCTCCAGGAGGTAGAGGTAAGGAAAGGGCATTCCTCTCCTGGGTGAAAGCCCTGTTGAAAGGCATGGACATGGAAAGTTGGATGATGTATAGTGATAACAGCAAGTAGTCCAGTTTGGCTAGAATATGTTATGAGTACAAGGGGAATGATGTGTAATCAAATTAAAAAGATAGACTGGAGCCAGATTGTGAAGGGTTTTAAATTCCAGAGAAGTTTGTAATTTATTTTTAAGACAATAGGGAACCATGGAGGATTCTGGAGTAGGAGAGTGATGTGTCTAAAGAAGACCTGTACTTCAAGCATCTCAATTTGGATCAGCCACCATGGTGGAGGCAACAGCCACAGCAGGGGTCCTGGAGGACAGCTGAGGGTATGCATGCTCACCTGCCTTTGGCTCTCCTGCTCCAGAGAGGGGACACCAATTGCCCCAGGCAGGCAGATTAACCATGGCTTCCTATGGAGGCAAGCAAAGCAGGACCGTCACTCAAATGGAGTTTACATTAAAAGACCCTAGTGACAGTGCAACATCATGCTCGCACCAAACAATGCTGAGTATGTTTTAGAGAGCTTATGGAATGAGATGAAGTTTGTTTAAGAAAAGGAGAGAACATGATGAAGAGGCCATGCCATTCAATGGGGCAGACAGTCTTCAAGGTATAGGTGGTGATAGTATAACTCTACCAGAAGTTATTAAGGTCTTAGGTTAGAACAAGTCACTGGAGTAAACACTCATCCAGGACACTTTGAAGGTCAGTCATGTGTGTCTGTATGATATACAAACTCCTTTGCTCCTTTATTTAAAAAAAATCTTTTTTAATATCTTATTTCTTCCCAATTACACATAAAAAAATTTTAACATTCTTTTTTTTTTTCAAATTTTGAGTTCCAAATTCTCTCCCTCCTTTTCCCCCACACAATTAAGAAAGCAAGCAATTGGGCATAGGTCATATAAGTGTAGTTATGCAAAACACATTTCCACATAAGTCATTCTGCAAAAGCAAACACAGACCAAAAAAAACCCAAGAAAAATAAAGAAAAGGTATCTTTGAACTACATTCAGGCTCTACCAATTCTTTATCTGGAGATGGACAGCACCTTTCATCATAAATCCTACAGAAATGTCTTAGATCGTTATATTGCTGAGAATAAGTGATTCATAGTAGATTATCATAGAGTATTGTTATTGTGTACAATGTTCTTCTAGTTCTGCTCACTTCATTCAGCATCAGTTCATGTAAGTCTTTCCAAGTTTTTCTGAGAGCATCCTGCTTGTCATTTATTTTGTTCTTCTTCTTCTTTTTTTTTTTTTTTGCTTTTTTGGAGGCAGGAAGGCAGGGCATTTTGGGTTAAATGACTTGCCCAAGGTCACACGGCTAGTAAGTGTTAAGTGTCTGAGGCTGGATTTGAACTCAGGTCCTCCTAACTCCAGGACTGGTGCTCTATTCACTGTGCCACCTAGCCACTCCCCATTTGTCATTTCTTAAAGTGCAATAATCATATTGCATGATTTGTATCACAATCATATATACAACTTGTTTAGCCATTCCCCCAATTGATGGATATCCCTTCAATTTCCAATTCTTTACCACTGCTAAAAGAACTGCTTTAAATATTTTTGTACATATAGGTCCTTTTCCTTTTTGTTTTTTTAGCTCTTTGGGATATAGACTTAGTAATGATATTGCTTGGTCAAAGGGTATGCATGGTTTTATAGCCCTTTGGGTATAGTTCCAAATTGTTCTCCAGAATGGTTGAGTCAGTATACAACTTCAGCAATTGTACATTAGTGTTTTAATTTTCCCACATCTCCTCCAACATTTGTCATTTTCCTTTTCTATTCTATTAGCCAGTCTGACAGGTATGAGATAGTAGCTCAGAGTTGTATTAATTTGCATTTCGCTCATCAATAGTGGTTTAGAATATTTTTTTATATGTCTATAGATAGCTTTGATTATTTCATCTGAGAAATACCTGTTCACATCCTCTAACCATTTATCAATTGAAGAATGGCTCTTATTTTTGTAAATTTGACTTAATTTTCTGTTTGAGAAATGAAGTCTTTATCAGAGAAACTCACTGTAAAATTTTTTTTACAGTAATGATTAACAGCTATGTATTTGCCTTCATCCTAATTCCCCCCTGTTTATCCTACTCTCTCTCTCTCTCTCTCTCTCTCTCTCTCTCTCTCTCTCTCTCTCTCTCTCTGTGTGTGTCTCTGTGTGTGTCTCTCTCTGTCTCTCCCCTTTTACCCTGTCTATTCTCAAAAGTTTTTTGCTTCTGATTTTTGCTTCCCCCAAACTGCCCTCAGTTCCATCACCACTCCGCCCTGTCCCTGGTGGCAGCAAAGAGACCCTTGTACATCTCCTTCTGACCTATTGTCCCATTCCCTTATCATTTATGGGCTGAGAGGTCTGGAAACTACCACTGCTGCCACTGATTCAGTCTCTCTGAGTCCTTCTGGTTTGTTGGGACCTGGTCTGTGCTGGCCAGGCCTGTGCTAGACTGTGCTCCTCTCTCACCCTGGTGCAACTGACCTTTCCTGCCAATCATCTAAATTGTCTTAGGCTGGAAAATTGTTTCACTCTGTCTTTTTGTGGGTTTTGCTGCTCTAGAATTTTAGAGTCATTATTTAAGGGTATTTGCAGGGGTTTAGGGGAGAACTCAGGCAAGTTTGTCTACCTTTACTCCACCATCTTGACTTTGCCTCCCCCTTTTCTCCTTTTTCTCTACTAAAGCTGTATCAGAGTGAGTAAAGATGAATGAATTGGATTATAACTTTAAGGAAATGGCATAAAGTAACTCGGTCTGCATCAACACAGCAGGATCTCCCTCATCCCTTAAGAGTCCATGAACAGAGCTCTTAGGTCTGTTGCCAGTATTGACAACTGTGGACAATAAGTGCCCTAAATGAAGAAACCACCATCATCTGGGGCTTCCTATTATGAAATCTCATTTCAGTTCTTGGAAAAAGCAGAAGAGTTCAATTCCAAACTGGGTACTGGAGCAAAGTCAAAAAGACTAGTCATATAATATTTTCAAGGTTGCAACCCAAACTGTAAAAAGTATTTTAAAAGTGACTAAATGTCAAAAGAACTTCAGTTCAACAAGGAATTAGTTGAGAAAGTCCAATCCCTGCCTATAGCTTATTGTATGATTGTAAACAGGTCTCTTCCCCTCTCCAGGTCCTTACTTTCTTTAACAATAAAGTCAGGTTAGGGATGGTTAGGTGGCACAGTGAATAGAGCACCAGCCCTGGAGTCAGGAGGACCTGAGTTCAAATCCAACCTCAGACACTTAACACAAAAACTAGCCGTGTGACCTTGGGCAAGTCACTTAACCCCAATTGCCCTACCTTCCCCCCTCCAAAAGGTAAAAAAACCCCAAAAAACAATAAAGTGAGGTCATTGGACTTCATGATAGTAGCTCACATTTATATAGCACTCTAAATTTTTAAAGCTCTTTATCCACAATAGTCTTATAAGTAAATGAAAGAAAAGGATGTAAGTCAGGATTGGCCAATGCTATTTTTTAGCATTCAAAGACCATAGCAAATTGTATATTCTTGCATAGTTATCAATGTTGTTTCTCTTCAAAGGTTTGCTTTCAATTTCCTTGTTGGGACATCTGTGTAGTTGTGGATGAAGCAACTTCTTTTGAATTTAGTAATGAAACAAACACATCAATGATGCAAGAGATATGCTGATAGAGCAGTGAAGGATTATTCAAATGACAACAAATTCTTATTGAAAAAAAATCTTTCATGCTGTGTAAATAGACTACATGTTATAACATTGAATTAAAAAATATATCAAGAGTTTTTCCCTTCAGTACAAAGTCAACCCTTAAAACAGAAAGATCTTGAAACATCTCTATGGTTGTCAAAGCTTAAGATTAACACTTATTGAGTAAGAAGACTGATGAACCAAATGATGCGGAAATTTTAGATTTGGTGCCAGCAACATAGTCTAAGGATTTTTTCAAAGTAGTAATATGTGAGGCAGCCAGGTGGTGCAGTGAAGAGAGAACCCACCCTAGAGTCAGGAGGACCTGAGTTCAAATTTGACCTCAGACACTTGACACTTACTAACCGTTTGACCTTCGGCAAGTCACTTAACCCCAAATGCCTTGCCTTCCACCCTCCAAAAAAAAAGTGGTAATATGAAGAGGGGCACAGATGAATACAGCAATGTTAGAATGACAGTGTTAAATTAGTATGTACCTTGGTAAGAACAAGTCATATGCCATAAAGATTCACAGTTTTCTGTATCATCTTCTTTTTCTATTTTTTTATAAAGAATTTTTCATGTTTGTTAAGTTCATAACAATAAAAAGAAAACTTTTTTTGAAATGATAATACATTTAAACTTAAAGCAGTAGTTTCAAATAAAAGATTACATATATAGAATATAATTTAACTGGAATAAGATCCCTCCTTCTCTATCTCCATACAATTCTGGGACTGATCAAACCAAATAAATTTATTACTCATGAATATTTTAGTAGAAAAGCAACTTGAATATTAAGGTTTATTGCTTTGATTTTTCCCCCATGTTTTCACTTATCTTTTAAAGTTTACTTTTTTTGAGAACACTTTCATTCATCTTAGTTGATTTAAGTTATGCTAGACACTTGTAGCTAAAATACACTTATACAGAGAAAACCTGTATGTGTATAAAAATCTGTATAAAAATTAATAACTACTATTATAAAAATTAGTTATTGCCCAAGAATTGTTCAGTTAACAGAAGACAATAACACTTTAAAATTTGTGATTATTGGAATAATTTATCTCTAAATTCCCTTCCAGCACTGAAGTCCCATGATGATTTTGTGATACTAAAATGAAGTTATATTCACCCAATCTGAAGTTATTTTAGCCTTAAGTAAAAATATTGTTGGATATCAGAAAAAAGTTGACACCAAAATCCATAGTTTTTATATTTTACTCTTTTGAATGCCTTAGTTACAAATATATAATGTGTGTGTGTGTGGCGGGGGAAAGATAATCTGGAATTGTCTTATATCCTCACAGACTGTGAGGGAGTAAATGCTAAGAATGTTTTTTCTAAAACCCTACAACAAGGTGTGAAAATTAATCAATTTATAAGAAGTCAAAATATCTTGTCCATTGGATAAAGGCAAATGATAACACACAAGTTTATGGGAATATTTATCTATGCATATCTATCTATCTATCTCTGTCTGTCTGTCTATCATCTCACTACACAGCCGCTTCAAGACTTGACTGCCTCCTACTCCTGAAATGATGGATGCTTTACTTTAAAGCAAGAGAAAACAGTTGTCAGTTGTGTAGTGATAAGGGAAGGAGGTTAGGTAGTAAAAGAGATTGCTCTATATCCCTCTTCCACATCCATCCACTTTTGCATCTCTCAACGTTATTTACTTTCAAAGAAGACATTTCTTCCAGCTGTTGGAGAGTCAGTTTGAGATAGTTTGAGGCCCAGTTTAGAAAGCAGGGACACATGCACCAAACAGACATGTATAACTGAGAGAGAAATTAGTTTCAAGGACCATGTCCCCTGGATGCAGAGTAGAGTCAACTTTGAACTCAAGAGAGTAAATGAGGGTTAGGCTGTGGAAAGGATGGTGCAAGAACAGAAGAAATTTTGAGACCCTGAAATTTCAGAGTCATGAGTTGCACTGGCACACGTATACACTATCTGTGCACCTCACTTCTATTCTACTAGAAGTTTGGGCTAGTCTTTCCACAGGCACTGTGTGTTTTTGTGGAAAAGTACACGCCAGATTTTGGGAATAGGGGAAAATGTTCTGTAGCTATTGCTTTTACTGTACCATCTTATTAAATGGCTTTGCTAACTGCTAAATGAGTTTATTGGTTGAGAATGAATAAGAAATGCACTATTTGGGGCTCATATATAAAACCTTGAGACTGTCATCCTCAGAGGACCCAACCTACAAACCTATGTGTTCCAAATTAAGGGAAGTATCTCAGAAAAGGTTATTGAGTTTTCATCTAATATACTGCAAGCTTTCTATGGCAGCTTTGGTGAGTATATATTATGATTTTGCTTCCTTTCCTTTTTCCTTAGATAAAAAATTTGTAAATAAACATATGGGGGATTTATTAAAAGTTTATTAAAAAGTAATTTGGTAATTTTTCCCTAAATACTTCAATTATATTGCTCATACAAATCAACTATATTCTCCTATAGTTTACTTATGAAGTTTTGAAGAAAAATTTAGCAGAGGTCAAAAGTAAATACTACCAGCCTAAAGATGTAAGTGAACTTAAAAAAAAAAAAAGGGACATTAATTTGGCAGCTGAGGGGAGGATGTAACGGAGAAGGCAGAGGCTAGATACAGGGAGACCAATTAGGAACCTCTTGAAATATTTCAGGTCAGAGGTGATGTGGGCCCAATCTAAGGTGTTTTTGTAATGAGTAGGGTGAAAGGAATGTATTTGAGATGTGGAAGAGATAGAATCTACAGGATTGGGCACCAAAGCAATCGCCTCTTAACTGGTCTCTTTGCTTCTAGTCCCAACCCCATCTCATTCATCATATATACTGTATCCATATTAATTTAGCTAAATTACAGCTCTGATCATGTCACATTTCTGATCAAAAATTGTCCATGCCTTTCTTTGTCTACAAAATCAAGTCCATATTCCTAAGTCCAGCACTGAAGGCCTTTTGGGGGATTTTGTATTTTTTTGGCCTTATCTTACAGTACTCCCCTTCATGTGTTCCATAATGCAGCCAAACTGAACTACAGGCATATGCCAGATATAGTTGCCCCACCCAACACCAACTGTAAAACCATGAAACCTTATGCTGTAGCTTCATTTAGCCAACTGTCAATTTAACCCATTTATTCTATGATATTAATTTTCCCTTGTAATGTCATATTGCCCGACATCCTGTTTTTGTAAAAATAGTCCAAGGTAATGGTGAACTTGGATTCAGAAAACCTATATCTGTTTCATCTCTAACATCTAACTAGTAGTAGGACCATAAACAAGTCAGTTAAGCTTCCTGAGTCTTGGTTTCTTTCTCTGTAAAATTAGGAAAATCATACTTTCACTTCATGAGATTGTAGAAAAGTCATTTGTAAACTATGAAGAACTATACAACAATGAGTTATTCTTATTAACCGAATAATGATGGTAGATGGAGGTGTCTATTCTTGGCCGTTGTACTTGCCATGCCACTCTTCACACATGTCCTGTGCTTTCCCTGGCTCCAAGTTCATTGTTCCCTTCACCTGGAATACTTTCCTCTGCCCCATTCCAACTGTTGAAATCTTAACTCTTCAAGACCCAGATCAAATGCTACTGTCTCCAAGACCTGAGCTTGATTTTGGCCTCAGATTCTTACAAGTTGGACCCTGGTGTAATCACTCAGTTTCCTCATATGTAAAATAGGGATTATAATAACACTTAATTGGAAGGATTGTAGTGAGGGTCAAATGAAATAAGAATTGTAAAGCACTTACCACAGTGCCTGGTACTTAGTAAGTACTATGTAAATATTAGCTATTGTTGTTGTTGTTAGCTATGAGACACTGGGCAAGTCACTTGACCTATTTCCACCTCATCTGTAAAATGAGGATAATAACAGTATTTACTTCACAGGGTAGTTGTGAAGATTAAATGAGATAACTTTATGTATGTTCAGTCATTCCACAATTGATGGGCATCTGCTCAGCTTCCAATTCTTTGCAGGGTTCATATTCTTGAGGAAATGCTACAACATGTACCATCAATCTTGCTGCTTGAGATGACGAGTGAAAATGGTGACAATGATGTAAGCATTCTCTTCTTTAGCATATTTGTAGTAGAACTAATTAATGGACACAATAAGCATGACCTTGTACTTACACTTACAGCCTTAGGGTTGTGATTCAAAGTCTATTATGGTAAGGAGGAGTCAGTCTTGGTCCTAGTCCTATACCACAAATTAAGTGCCAGTGTTTTTCTCAATGCTCTGAGAAGTGACAGGGAATTAAAAGGCTCCCAACCCACCCTGTTAGCAGACTTTCCCCTGATAATGCAAGTCACGTTTAGGGTGTATCCTTTTAACCAAGCATGGTAGTCTTCTCTTTATTCGAATCCATGATCTGTAGACATCATCATTGGAGAAAAGAGAGGGTCATAGTAGAGAGGAGGGCATTTGGCTACCCTCCTGTGCCAAAGCTTGGAATGTTAGGTCAGTCAAAGTAGGCGGAAATGCACTCAATGCCCACTTTCCCCCTGCCATTGGTAGTGATAGAATTCACAGAGTTTTAGAGCAATCCGTCAGTGGAATGGGCTGACCTGACTCGGGAAGTAAGTAGTAAGTAAATAGCTCAGAGGTGAGCTAATCTAATCCTTTTGGTTTACAAAGAAAGTGAGGTCCAGAAAAGTTAAGTGATTTGTTGGAGGTAATAAGTGACAAAGAAAGGATTTGAACTCAGGTTAGCAGACCTGAAATCACTCTCTTATTGCTAGCTAATGGCAGGAATATGTATCCCCAGCACCCAGCACAGCATCTATCAAATAGCAGGCACATAATTATTGTGCATTTAAAAAATAAGTTTTATTGATGCCTTTCATTTATTATATTTATTCTGATAGAGCCATCTGAATATATTGTTCCCCCTCTCCTTTGCAGTGAGTCTTCTCTTGTAGAAAATATAAAAAAAATAAAACCCAGTTCTGTGAAACCAATCAACACATCAATAGTGTTCAACATACAACATTCGGCACATTTCTCATCTCTTCCCCAAGCCAAGCTTGGTCATTATATTTAAAAATGCTTATTGGGCTGAACTGAGCTGTGAGGATGTGCTTTGTAAAATTTAAAGGAGTAGCGCTATGCTGGTAAGTCTTTATCATTATTAAGTGAGCTCTGCCCATCTATGGAAACATCTGAAAACAATTTCATTTGTAATTATAATTAGTCCAGCAGGACTACAGTATTTGTACTTGGTTCCTATATTGAGCTTCATGTCATTATTTGAAGCTGAGATGGATGACAATTCAAATCCTGCTCCTTTAGTACCTAAGGAAAGGTCAATGGGATTTTCATCCAACCAAAGTTATTCGGTGCAAGAACCCCAAAAGCCTACTGCCTGGCTGTTGCTGCTGAAAAATAAATTGCGTGTCAGCCTGTGAATTCCTTTTCCATTTACCACAGCTTGATCTGCATTAATTTTATTTTGGCTGTATTTCCACCCAATCTGGTAGTCAACATTTCCAACAGCTACTTGGCAAGCATGTTGATTGGAGATACCAATCTGGACTGGTGCATTGCAGCTTGAACCCCTTCCTGCTCTACCGTACCTTTGTTGCTGCTAACTGTATGTGTGATCTGAGGCATTTGTTTTAATACTCAGGGAAATACCCACCGAGGTTCTACCTGAATGCCTCATTTTGGTGTAGAGGTGACCCTGGATCCTCTAGAAAGAAGGACCTGTAAAACTGGATAGGTTTTTAATATAAACCTGACTGGGGCAGCTAGGTGGCACAGTGAATAGAGCACCGGCCCTGGAGTCAGGAGGACCTGAGTTCAAATTTGACCTTAGAAACTTAACATGTACTACCCGTGTGACCTTGGGCAAGTCACTAGTCCAATTGCCCTGTCCTCGCCCCTCCAAAAAGCAAAAAAAAAGAAAAATGTGAACCTGATAATGAACTGTCTGTTCTCTGTTGTAGAAGGACCAGTCTAGCAGCATTTGGAGAGGCTCATCTTCATCTCTCAGTTGGTTGCAGAATGGTGAATTTTTTAGGTATAGCAACTCTTGAAAACCATTTAATGATCAGTAGAGATTAGATTTGCTTTGGAGGAGAGAGTACTCAAATAAACATGACTGTCCCTATTCCCCTCCTACCCTCCCCCCCCCAAAAAAAAGAAAGGAGCTGAATTCAGTTCAACAAGCAAGACAGCACAAACAATAAAACTTCCCAGAGTCATAGTATCTCATGGTTGAAAATTATCTCAGAATTCATCTAAATTAATCCATATCTGAACAGGAATCCACCCCCTCCCCTCTTTAAACATCTACCACAAATGGTCATCTGACCTCTGCTTGAAGACTTCCAGTAAAGGGGAACCCCTTTTTTTGACAGCTCTGGCTATTAAAGTTTACCTTCTAAAAAGCCCAAACATGTTTCTTTACAATTTCTACATATTTCTTCTAGTTCTCCCCTCTAGAACCAAGTGGAACAAGCCTAATCCTTCTTTTATCCAATAGCTCTTCAAATGCTAAAAGATAAAAATCATGCCCTTCCTCTCTTTTCCAGGCTATACATCTCTAGTTCCTTCAGTCAGTCTTTTAACTATTCTGGTTGACTTCTTTTGGATGCAGGCCAGTTTGAGAATGACTTTCCTAAAATGTGCCTATCAGAACTGAATACAATATTTCAGATATGATCTGACCAAGGCAGACCAGCCTGACACTGGGCCTCTGAGCTCCTTCATTCTGAATACAGTGTCTCTATTGATGCAGCTTAATACAATAGTATCTTTTGGGGTTGCCATGTTACTGTTGCCTCATTTTGAATGCGACTCAAACACACTTGTATTCAGAATGAAATAGCTCCACCGTTAATTAAGGTTCCACAGTTCAACACGGTTTCAACCTCTGATCTCTCATAACTGTACTGTTTGGGTGACTTTTGTCCTACCTTCTTATAATTAGAGTCTGAAATGACCTCAGGGGTCATCTAGTTCAAGCCACATCTGAATAGGAACCATCTTCTCCTTCTCATGTGGCTATATGATAAGAGCTATACCTAGGAATTCTGAACCGTGAAAAAAATTCATTAGATAGTCATATAATGCAATTGAGGTAGACTGGAGTTAGATAACATAGGAGTTGGGGGGGGGGGTTGATTAAAGTATTCAATCATGGAAAGGGTTGGAATAAAGAAGACTGAGAGACAAATACTGAACTTATTGGGAGTAGGAGAGTGACCTGGAGGTCCATAGTTGATAATAGCAAGTATCTGGAAAGGATGGAATGAATTTTAAAGGATGACAGGTGGTTATTGACTTATGGTGACAGAAAGGGGGGTTGGAAAGTCATAGTATGGAGTAAGGAATATGCCAAATCCTCTTCATAGAGCTATGTGTTGCGATGTGAGAGAAAGAGATGCAAGTTTGGTAGAAGATGCCAAAGGATGTTGATGTCTCCAGCAGAAATCTTGGTTTCAGAGATCACGAAATAGAAAACTAGAGTGTTGGATGATAAATATACTAATAGTAGAGGGCTTTAGAGAGTGAAGAGAAAAGGGAAGGAAGATGATAGAGACTATGGAGGGCTGAGTTTACTATAAGGTAGGAGAGAGTACCTCAACCATTGCATCAGTGATAATCACTGATTTCTGATGACTTTTGTGGCCCAGGCCTCCAGTTCAGGCAATCTGCCCTGGTAGACAGGTAGTTGTGGGAGAAGGATATGACATCCATGAGACCCCTGGTAGAGGAATTTGGCAACCCAGGGGCTGGGCAAGGGAGTGAGGTGGTGGGAAAGAAGCTCTAGCCTTCCTGTCTAGTATCCTCATCTGTAAAATGAGCTGGAGAAAGAAATGCAAACCACTCTAGCATTTTTTCCAAGAAAACCCCAAATGGGATCAGGAAGAGTCACACATAACTGAAAATGACTAAACAATAAAAGTGGGAAGAATACTGAACTTTCCCTCTGTATCAGCAATGCCATATTCACAATGCCTATGGAGATTACAAATATGCTGATATAATTATCCATTACAAAATACGTCATGCTTGCCATATGGGGAAATAAACTAGAAAATTTATTAAGATACCAAAAGACTGAGTCCCAAAACCAGAAAGTGAAAGCCATCAGAGTAGTTATGACATTGGCACAGGTAGATAAAGTAGAAAGCACCCACATTTTCAAGCCTTTAAAACAGAACAGGCTACCTCAGGCAAAGGTCCTCCTCTCCCCACGCACAGCAACCACCCAGCGTCCTGGAAGCACGCTCCCAGCAGCTCCGGCCCCTGGCAGTCCTCAG
>NW_027187251.1:1458551-1568687 GCF_028583685.1 Petaurus breviceps papuanus
CCTAAACGTGACTTGCATTATCAGGGGAAAGTCTGCTAACAGGGTGGGTTGGGAGCCTTTTAATTCCCTGTCACTTCTCAGAGCATTGAGAAAAACACTGGCACTTAATTTGTGGTATAGGACTAGGACCAAGACTGACTCCTCCTTACCATAATAGACTTTGAATCACAACCCTAAGGCTGTAAGTGTAAGTACAAGGTCATGCTTATTGTGTCCATTAATTAGTTCTACTACAAATATGCTAAAGAAGAGAATGCTTACATCATTGTCACCATTTTCACTCGTCATCTCAAGCAGCAAGATTGATGGTACATGTTGTAGCATTTCCTCAAGAATATGAATCCTGCAAAGAATTGGAAGCTGAGCAGATGCCCATCAATTGTGGAATGATTGAACAAGTTGTGGTAAATGATTGGGATCGTAAGACATGATGAAAGGTATGGTTTCAGAAAAACCTGTGAAGACACATATGAACTGATATAAAGTGAACTGAGTAGAACCAGGAGACTGTTGTACAGCAATATTATAATGATATTCAACTGTGAAAGACTTTGCTACTCTATCAGTACAATGATCACAACACCTCCAAAAGATTCATGATGTAAGATACTATTCACATGCAGAGAGAGCAAGCTGCTGAACTCTGTAGAATGAAGTGTATTAATAATTTCACTTTATTTTTTTCATAAAATGGCTGATATGGAAATATCTTTTGCATTACTTCATATATAATGGGCATTGTATTTCTTGCTTTCTCAATGGGTGAATGAGGGGGTAGAGGGAGAGATCCAGAACTGAAAATAAAAATAAACTAAAAAAAATATGAGCTCTGCCAAAAAAAAAAAACTGAACCCTTTTTTATGTGTTATCTCTTCCAATTAGAATGCAAGGTCCATTTAGAGCAGGGATTGTTTTACTTTTCTATTTGTAGCCTCAATGCTTAGCACAGTACTTGGCACACAGTAAGCACTTATTAAATGTTTTCCTATTATATCACTTTACACACAGAATTGGTTGAGTCCTGCCTTGAAGACTGAGCAAATTCACATGATTCCAGACTGAGTAGAATTTTAGGGGGAAGGTTTCTCACACATTGATACTATCATGTATGATACCATTAAGGGCCAGGGGAAAAAAATGAGCTCTGCAATCCACCTTTATTGATTTATTTTCCACTTCCCAGAAATGTGCAGGATACTCCACCAAGCAATGTCTAAATGTCTTTAGAGTAGTCTAGCCCTGTTTACCATTTACCTGGCTCCCTGGCATATATACATTATCAATTAGGAGTTTCAAAGTTTTCTCTTTGTCTCCCCCCCTTCTATATTCTGTATCTCCCCTTATTTATAGTTTCCATTCTACATTCCCTTCAGACAAAGATATAACTTCCTTCGACCAGTCCTCACCTAGATTGAACTATTAATCTATAACCTAGGGTTTTAACCAAGCTTGGGGCATTTTTCATGAGACTCTTCTAATCGAAGAAATGTTAACACAGTGCAGTATGACTGCTGCATCAGCATTCTCTCCACCAATTCCAATGATTTCATGTAAAATGCCTTAGGCTTGGCTAGAAATCCAGGTTACAAATCCATCAATCAACAAACTTTTAGTAAGTGACTACTGCATCCCAGGCATTGTGCACTCCCTGTGTGAGTGTGTGATCACACTCACTTTAGCCACCCAAGTATGTATCTGTGTATCTGTCTTCATGTGCCACTAATTATGTATATTTTTGTTATGAATTCTTGTCTACTTCTACATTTTTTATTACCCACTTAACATTTTGAACAAATGAACAAAACAAGGAATAAAATCACATATCTCAAACTACTTGTTATTTTTTAATCTTATTTTTATTGATAGATTTTTAAAATATTTTTCTTTCCAAATATATCCCTCTCTTTTTAACAAACTATCCCTTGTAAGAAAGATTTTAAAAGAAAAAGGGGAAAAAAGCAACATATTAAAACCAACCAAAACACTAACTGAATCTGAATAGTATTTCATAATCATAGTTCCTCCAGCTTTGCAAAGAAGGGAAACACATTTTTGTTGCTTTTCTCCAGTACCAATCTTAGTTATCATAATTACATAGTATTCAGTTGAGGTTTTTATTGTGGTTATTCTTTCCATTTAGATTGTATTGGGAAGAACATTATCTCTGGATTCACATCCTAGTTTGATAACTATCTGTTTGACTTCAGACAAGGCACTTAATGTGCCTGGGCCTCAGTCTCCTCATCTGCAAAATGAGGGAGGCAGATGACCCTTCAAGCTTTGATCTATGGTTGCATGATAATGTCATTTTTGTGGGTCTGTCTATGTATGTATGTATCTATCTACATATAAATATGAAGATATTGAAACAATGAATATAAAGAATTTTAGGAAATATTATAAACTGACAGCAAGCAGAAACAGGGGGGAAAGTGTGTGTGTGTGTGTGTGTGTGTTTATTTTCAGTGTGTCTTTGCAGACTTTTCAAAATTCTCCATATTCATTGTTTCTTACAGCACAGTAATATTCCATTATGTTCATTTACCACAATATGTTTATCCGTTCTACAATCGATGGATATCGACTTTGTTTCCAATTCTTTGCTACCACAAAAAGTGCTATAATGAATATTTTGGTGTACATGGGATCTTTCTTTTTGTCCCTGACCTTCTTGGAGTATATGTCTAGTGGTGGAACCTCTGACTCAAAGGTTATGGACATTTTAGTCACTTTTTAAAAAAGCATAATCCAAACTGCTTTCCAGAATGAAATAATTCACAGTAGCATCTTACGGTTTTGGTGTTGTTTTTTTTTAACCCTAAAAGTAACAGGGGTGGTCAAAAGGGATGAGTTATTTGTCTTTCATGAACTAGTAGTCAGAACGAACAAACAAATGAACAAATTTTGACTACAATGGAGAGAGTTTTGGGTTTCTGTTCAGCGCCGAGTTCTATATACAACAGTAATACTTCAAAACTCTTTTTGGAACAGAATTTGGAAATTTTGAAATTAAAAACATACTAAAATAGAACTGCATTGTTCAAGAAGGATGATGGGAATTTTAGAAATTAAAAAAGTATCCCAAATATGTTCATTCTAAATGAACACTCAGTTTGATTAAAAATTTTAAGAAATTTCAAGAAAATCAGTTTTTTCACTTAAGGTCATGAAGTCTTTTTGTATTGAATACAATGTGAATAAATAGCTGGTATTATTCAAAATCACCCATTAACACAAACTTTCTTTCAGTTTGGGATGTAGATATTTGTAGAGATGAAGCTTCTGAGTTACTGTGCAAGATGTTTTTCATGATGTTATTTGTAACCTGTTTTGTGAGACCCTTAGGATTAAAGTTTTGTTTATTTTTTTAAAGATGTGTAAGAAAGGGGGCAGCTAGGTAGCATAGTGAACAGAGCACTGGCCCTGGAGTTGGGAGGACCTGAGTTCAAATCCAGTCTCAGACACTTAACACGGTACTAGCCGTGTGACCTTGGGCAAGTCACTTAACCCCAATTGCCCTGCCTTCCCCCCTCCAAAAAGCAAAAAAAAAAAAAAAAGTGTAATAAAGGACTCGAATACAGACAGTATGCCTCAGAAAGCATCTCCCTAAATGTATGCTGGAGAGCCTGCTTCCAAGAAAGTTGAGATCGTGTGTAATGGAAATTCCTTGGTGAAATATTGGAGCATTTGAAGACATTCTGTAACTAGCTCCAGGATTCTTTTTTTTTTTTTTTTTTTTTTTTTTTAGCAATCGGGGTTAAGTAACTTGCTCAAGGTTACACGGCCAGTTATTTCTGGGTGTGGTGCTGAGTGTCTGAGCCCGGGATTCGATCTCCAGGTCGTCCCAACACTGGAGCCAGTACTCCTACTCGCTGAGCCACCTGGCCGCCCCTGCTCCAGGATTCTATATCTCTCCTTCATAGTTCTAGGAGTACTCTGAAAGTTGGGGGAATATTCCTTCTCTTACTATTAATCAAGACCTTCTAATTATGTTTCCTCCACTTACTATGCCCCAGTTTCATTTAACCACTAGACATAAATTATCTTTTACAAAGAGATATTTGCTTCAAAGATAGTGCAGTAATAAAGTACAATTATTTACCCTCATCACCTCAGGGGCATACCCCTGTAATCCTTTCATCTTGAAAAAGAGTGAGTTCACACTTAATATAGTTTCTACATTGATTGGCCCCCCCAGTTAACTTCCAGCTCAATCAATCAATCAATTGACATTAACTAAGTACCTACTATGTGCTAGGCACTATTTTAAGTGCTAGAGAGATTTAAAAAAAAGAGTCAAAAGATAGTCCTTGCTCTCACATTACTTACAGTCTAATTGTATAGCATGATGGGTGAATGAGTCTCATTTACCACTGTGCTGGGTGCTAAAGACCACTCTTTGCATCAGTGCTGGGCTAGCTGAAAAACCTAGCATAGATTCAGATTCTCAGAATCCCAGTCCTCAGATTTCCAGATTCCCAGACTCCCTGATTCCTAGAGACTCATTCTCCTAATCTTTTGAAATTCACAAGGTTGGAGCTTCCAGATTGTTCTTGTTCCAGGTGTTCTTCACCTAAAATGAAAAGAACAAACACTGAAGCCAGCAAAGGACTGATGCTTTTTCACAGGCTTCATGAGTCCATGTGTTGTCTCCAGAAACAACATTTTCTCTCATGATGTGTCACAACTGAAGGAGTCAAACCAAAAAGAAACATAGCTGAAGAGAAAATGGCTGAGATATTTCCAATTCTGGAAGCTAATCAAAGAGGCTTCTCCTAACCATTAAAACAGAACCAATTACAGAATGTTATCCCATGTTCCATTACCCATCATCTCAACTTTCCTAGTGCTCTGCATATGTACTAGAACTTCATCACAAAAATATAGACTGGGTCACTTTGGATCTCTTCCATCAACATGCTTATACAATTTTCTTGTCTGTTATAGTTACAGTCTATCTGGTTTTTCTAATTATATTTTCTTCATTTTGAAATCACTTCCTATAAGGATTTCTGTATTGCTTTGTGTTCCTCATATTTGTAATTTAATGGTACAATAGGATTTCATTATATCAACATATCACAACATGTTCGGCTTTATTCTGATTGTTGGACATATAAGTTGTTTCTAGTTTCTTACTGCTAAAAATAAAGCCTGAAAATTTCTCCCTTATCTACTTTTAAATAATGTTCTTAGGATACAGTTCTAATGGTGTGTTCTGAAGATCAAACAGACTGCAAAAATGGGGTGAGTAGGTAGGATAAGTCCCAAAGAGGCCTCCTAAAAGAAATGCTCCCCCAGAAGCCTGTGGAATCCCTATTGCTTTAGAGGGCATTGGCTAACTAAGAACTTATAGAGATAGAATTGCAGAGGGAATAGAATACTGAACCTAGAGTTAGGACGACCTGGACTCAAATCCCACCTTTGATACTTGGGCAAGTCATTTAAATTCTGAGTCTCAGTTTTTTCATATGTAAAATGGGGATAATTTATATTTAGAGTACCAATCCCAGTTGGTCATGGTGAGATTCAGATGAGATAACAACTCTAAAACCCTAATTAAATACTGTTGTTACAATTATTATTATTATTACAGTAATCTGACCCTTAAAGTGAAAGTAAATAATCTTTGAGTTATTTTGCACAGTAAGGTGACCAGGAAGGAAGTTCACCTTCAAGCAGGGTATGTTTTTTGATCTTCCTGTAAAGGATAGTTTTGGGGAAGGGGGTTCAAGAGCTAAAACAGTAGCCTGGAGACAGAGGGACAGTAGAAGACAAAAATGAGAGAGCAGCAAGGAAGCTTCAGCAGTGACTAGGTTTTATGTAAGTGTGAACCCAGGGAAAAAATGTATAATGGCAAAATGCCTTCTAGAAAAGGTATTATGCCTCATAAATTTTTATCATTTGGTTATTGATTCTGGATGCCATATTTTATTAGATCTATTTCCTGCAATGATTTCCCCTGAGTGTCTATTTTCTTTTCATTTTGGATGTATTATTTGTGTCATCCAAACTCTTTTCATTATTATGTAAATGAAAACACATATTGTTTCTGAAAATGTCTTCTGTTTGTTCAATAGACAAGAATTTTCTTTTCTCTATAACTAAGATAAAAATATGATTTTGTTGTCTTCCAATTTTAAAATGATTTTTTAAGATAAATTTTTAGTTAGAATTTTTATAGCATATGGCATGAGTTGTGGATCTAAATTCATTTTTTTCATATTGCAATGTAACTTTTTCAATAATTTATTATTAGTAGTAGTACCAGGTGGTTTTGATAATTACTGTTTTATGATCTAGTTTGAAATCTGGCAGGGTGAATCCCCCTTCATCAAATTTTGTCATAGTTCTTAATTTCCTTGACCCCTTGATAAAGCAATCCATTCATCTGTCATTAAATATACACATTTGTGATTATACTACTAATTGTTACTTTAACATAAACACCATAAATCAGTTGAGGAGGGGACTCCAAGACCTAAGGGGCCATAATATTGCCCCTAAGCTAATAATTGAGTTAATATTCTTAACAGAGTCTTGTTGATTAAATTTCCAGAGACAAGGGGGATGAGGAGACAGAGAACTATGATAAATATTTCTCTTTGTACGGCAGTTAAGTCAAGTGCTTGTTGGCTGAGGCATGTTTAGACTTGTTTGAATTACAGAAGTTAAATTTATGTATGAAGTTATTGTATTCTATGCCCATGTCCTTTCTTCAGCAAATTAATAAAGCAATTGACAAACATTTATTAAGTGCCTACACTATAATATGTACTATGCTAAGTGCTCAGGTAATAAAGATAAAGATTAAATAGTTCCTGCCCTCAAGAAGTTTACATTCTATTAAGTGAAATAATACATATATCATTAAAAAAAAATAAAATTATATTTAAAATACATAAATACCTTTAAATAGGTCAGGATGAAGTTACTTTAATTGTGCACTACCCCTCTAGTCTCTGGAAGTTTAAACCCTTTTAAGACAGTTAAATTTTTAGCCTAGGGGCAATATATCGACCCCTTAGGTCTTGGGGTCCCCTTCCCACTGGTTTATGGGGTTTATATTGAAGTAACAGTAATATAATCGCAATAATTCAGAGCTTCCATTTAGGAAAAATCTTAAAGTTTAGGCAAAAGTTTGACTTTTTGCCCTCATTTAAATTTGTGTTTATTTCTAGTTAACCCCTGGCCTCTTTTTGGTTGAGAAAAAATTTAGGTCACTAGAAACACTTGGATAAAAAAGCAAGTAAGTGTCTCAATGGGCAGACATGTAGAAGGGAATTTGGGTAATTTCCTCAGATCTTGAAGAAGTGGATACAATTAGTAATTTTAGCCTAAATCATCCACTCCAAGACGCCTGAAGGCACCCATCGCTTTCCCTGATCAGACCTGCATGACTTTTTCCTTTTCTTTTTGTTTATTGCTCCTGGGCTGCCAATTGTTTCTGACTTAGAGCTTGAGGTCTCTCCTCCTTCCTCTCAGTATCTCTCACAAATTATGTATTGTCACTTTAAGAATTTCTGGAGTAACTCAGGTCTAACTAACTGCTGACTCAAAAACTGCGATAGCCAGAAATTGCTCTTGGGGTTGAGAGGGAATGTTTATCCATTTGAACTACAAGTCTCAGGATGCCTGTCAATTCTCAAACCCTTGTTACAGACTTAATGAGATAACCTTGCTCAATGGCTTTCTAATCTCTAATTTCAGACAAGATATAAAATAAGGAGAAGTTTCCTTGACAGTTTCACTGCTGTCACAGAGCAGATACAGTATGGAGTCCAAACTGAAGGTTTACCGTGAGTGGTGGAAACTTCCAGATGCTACTTTTGTAGATGACATTATACTGGCTGCATCTAGTTCTAGGTAACATTGCTAAGTCACCTGAAAAAAATACATAATTACTCAAAAGAATTTTACCTGGGCAGCTAGGTGGCACAGTGAGTAGAGCGCTGTCCCTGGAGTCAGGAGGACCTGAGTTTGGATCCAGCCTCAGATACTTAACACACACACACACACACACACACACACACACACACACACACACACACTAGCCGTGTGACCTTGGGCAAGTTATTTAACCCCAATTGCCCTCAAAAAAAAAAAGCAAAAAATAAAAAATAAAAAAAAGAATTTTACCTAACCATCCACACATGGAAAATCAAATAGCTGAAGAACACATACTCTTCAGATTATGATGTGCAATTAGATGGATGTCCTATACAGTTTATTCATCCCTTAGATTTACTCTTCAAATAGGTGAGTCCCAGAATTAAATAGAAGGAAAGAATAAGCTGAATTGCCTTTTGGAAATTGGAAAATTTCCCTTAAAAGACTCTAAATTTCTCACAGAAGTAAAAGCTCATTTGAAAAATAATTCTACTAGTGGTGTATGGCAGAAAATAATGAAACACCACTAACTACAAAAAATAAAAATAAAAAATAAGTGCTATATAAGCCAATGAATAGAGGAGCATAGGAGCAGTCCATGATACAACAAAAAAGGAAATATGAAGAATGAGAGTAAAAGATATTATCAGAGAAATATATGCTAGAAATGGGAGATGGGCTCATTACATACATAATTAGTGTGCAATCTATGTGCTTCATTGTTAGAAATAATAATAAAAGCTAGCATTTACATATTATTCTTTTAAGGATTACAAAGCACTTAACCTATGTTACCTCATTTCATCCTCATAATAATTCTGTGGGGGTAGACTCCACAATTAGGCCCATTTTACAAATGAGGAAATTGGAAGTAAGAAGTTGTGAATTGCCAAGGTTCACAGAGCTAATGAGTATCTAAAGCAGGATTTGAACTTAGATCTTTCTACTGTACCACTCGGTAGTGCACTTAATTGGTATCCTTGAAATTTCAAGACAAATCAAGGCAATTCCTGAATAATGTGGTGGATTCTCATGGGGAATTTATGAGAGAACATGGACTAGAGTTGCAGAGGATAGGGAAGCATGGATGCCATTGTGATCTGTATCATGGGAAGGAACATCCACATCAAAGAGATCACAGATTCATTTGAATATTGGAGTACTATATTATAAACCCTGAAGAAAAAGAGACCTTGCCTGATTTATCTTAGTTTTTACTCCAACCACTATCATCCATATCACAGTTCTCCTTAGACAGCGAACATCAATCAACGAACATTTATTAAGTACCTACTATGTGTCAGTCATTTGGTAAGTGCTGGTGAAATTTAAAAAAGCAAAAGTAGTCCCTGAATTTAAGGAGCTCACAATCTAATAGGCATCTAGTAAATGTTTAATTACATTTCTTTTTTTTCTTTTTTTTTTTAGAGGGCAATTGGGGTTAAGTAACTTGCCCAAGGTCACACAGCTAGTTTTTGTGTTAAGTGTCTGAGGTGGAATTTGAACTCAGGTCCTCCTGACCCCAGGGCCGGTGCTCTATTCACTTCACCACCTAGCCACCCCTAATTAAATTTCTTTAATTGAATTACCCGCAAGTTACATTTTACCAAGTGTTTCCAAAAAAAATGAATGACAGGGGCATGCTACTTCTCTTTTATGATTCTAAAATTTAAGATTAAACAGCAGTGAAGTAGGCCCACATGTCCAGGACATACAGGTAGTTTCCTCTAAATTTATTCCAACAGGATGCTCTCATTATATATAATATACATATGTATGTATATATGTATGTATACTGCCTGTCTTGCCTTCTCAAAGTCCTAATTGTTCTATCTCACTTTCAGGTTTAATTACAGGCACCCAATATTTGTGTGCCTACAATGAGGCTTCAAATCTTGTTCATAGGGATTTATAATTTAAAGTGATATACAAACTCCAGAAAATCACAAAATTTTAGAACTTGAAGGAATTTTAAAGTATTTTCACTTTTTTGTGGCTTTTCCCTTTTGTTCTCTCTCTCTCTTTCTTTCTTCCTTCCTTCCTTCCTTCCTTCCTTCCTTCCTTCCTTCCTTCCTTCCTTCCTTCCTTCCTTCCTTCCTTCCTTCCTTCCTTTCTTTCTTTCTTTCTTTCTTTCTTTCTTTCTTTCTTTCTTTCTTTCTTTCTTCCCTCCTTCCCTCCCTCCCTCCTTCCTTCCTTCCTTTCTTTCTTTTCTTTTCTTTTTTTTTGCTTTTTTTGGAGGGGGAAGGGCAGGGCAATTGGGGTTAAGTGACTTGCCCAAGGTCACATGGCTAGTAAGTGTTACGTGTCTGAGGCTGGATTTGAACCCAGGTCCTCCTGACTCCAGGGCCAGTGCTCTATTCACTGCACCACCTAGTCACCCCATCTGTTTCTTCTTTTACAACATGGAAATATGTTTACATGATTGCACATGTATAAGGTATAGTAGATTACTTGCCATCTTGGGGAGGGGGAGATGGGGGAGGGAAGGAGGAAGAAAAAATTTGAAACTCAAAATCTTATAAAAATGAATGTTGAAAACTATCTTTATATGTAATTGGAAAAAAAATACTATTTACCAAAAAAATTTCTCTAGATAGATTTGATGCACGAATGTCTCAATTTTCCCATATCTTCTCCAGCATTTGTCATTTTCCTTTTGTTATATTAGTCAATCTGATAGGGGTGAGGTGAAAACCTCAGAATTGTTTTAACTTGCATTTTTCTAATCAATAGAGATTTAGAGCATTTTTTCATAAGATTATAGATAGCTTTAGTTTCTTCATCTGAAAGCTGCCTGTTTATATCCTTTGACCATTTATAAAGGGGAATGACTTGTATTCTTATAAATTTTACTCAGTTCTCTATATATTTGAGAAATGAGCTTTAATCAGAAACACTTGCTGTAAAAATTATTTACCATCTTTCTGCTTTCCTTCTAATCTTGGTTGCATTGGTTTTGTTTGCACAAAACCTTTTTAATTTAATGTAATCAAAATTATCCATTATGCATTTCATAATGTTCTCTATCTCTTGTTTGGTCATAGATTCTTCCCTTCTCTTAGAGAACTTTTTCTGGATCCCCCCTTTGACCCCACCACATTTTATCTTGTGTCACATTTATTTGTGTTTTTGTTGTACTAATTGTTCAGTCATTTCAGTCACATCCAACCCCATTTGGGGTTTTCTTGACAAACATACTGGAGTGGTTTGCCATTTCCTTCTCTATCTCATTTTACAGATGAGGAAACTGAGGTAAACAGGGTTAAGTGACCTGTCCAAGGTCACACAGCTAGTAAATGAATGTCTGAGGCTGGATTTGAACTCAGAAAGATGAGTCTTTCTGACTCCAGGCCTGGAGTCCTATACACTACACCACCTAGCTGCACCTAATATGTTGTACATATGATTGCAAATATCTTGAAGAGGAAGGACACTGTTGTTTTGAATCTCAATCTCGATCTCTCCTTTGGTCCCCATAAAAGATGCCGCATTAATATTATTAGATTGTAAGCTCCTTGGAGACAGAAACTATGTTGCTTTTTATCTTTTTATTCTTCATTGTCTTATACAAGGGAGACAATTATAAAGTTTTAAATTGTTCCATATATTAAATGGAAATAATATATATGCTAACTTACAGAATTCTTTCAAGGATCATAAATATATGTTTGTGTGTATGTATGTATACATTTGTATACACGTACACACATATACATACATACACACACATGCATTGTAACCTTAAGGCAGCTGGAAAAATGGACAGGGGTTGGTGGGTAAAATGAAGATGAGAAGCAGAGTGGAAGCATAGTGAGAGAGACATGGATTTGAGGGATGAAGTGCTTAAATGAGAGAAAAGGATTTGAGTATTAAGGAGAATTAGGGACTGAGAGATGAGGAGTAGAAATGGATGGAGGCTGGTATCAATGGGCAAGAGTCTGGGGGCTCCTGGGCTAGTGAGGAAGAGTGGAAGAGGTAGTGATGAACTTCATGCAGGCTTCCTAACCAGCTTCCTCTCATTTCTTCTCTCCCTTTTGATGTGGATAGGGGTATGTGGCATTCTTCACTGCCTCTTTCTTTTTGCTCTTCTTTCTCTATATTAATTTTCCTTGTCTCTCCTTTTACTTACTGCTGTTAACTAGTATTGGGGCAGAAGAAATAATGGTGTTTGGGTGGAAAGATTTTTCTTCACCCTCCTTCCTTCCATTGGTTGGAGAGAGGACACTTTTTGCCTTTAGCCACAGTGGTGGGGAACCTGTAGCCTTGAGGTCACATGTGGTCTTCTAAGTCCTCAAGTTTGACCCTTTGACGGAATCCAAACTTCACAGAACAAATCCACTTAATAAAAGGATTTGTTCTGTAAAACTTGGACTCCATCAAAAGGCCACACCCAAGGACCTGGAAGGCCTCATGTGGCCTCGAGACTACAGGTTCCCCATCCCTGCTACTGTGTTTCCCCGATAATAAGACACTGTCTTATTAATATTTTTGGACAGAAAAATACCAGAGGGCTTATTTTCAGGGGAGGGCTTATTTTAATGAACATTGACAGCAATTTTAATAAACAGATAAATGTGAACAAAAAAATGTACCTTTATTCAATAAGCAAATCACTGGGGAAGAACAGGATGACGCGCTCACTGCTGCAGCTCTGATTGGATGCAGTTCAGAGCGCGGCGTGCATTTCAGGGGGGGAGGGGGAGGACAGTGCATACAGAGGGTACCATAATGTAGCGCAGGGGATCACCTTCACTACAGTAGCAATCTCAATAGGGCTTATTTTCGGGGGAGGGCTTATTTTAGAGGAATCTTATACAGTAAGGGGAGGGCTTATTTTCGGGATAGGTCTTATTATCGGGGAAACAAGGTATGATCACACTCTCCATTTCACCAGTCTTCAGAATTGGGGACTTAGTAAACTACATCCAATTATAACAATAAGCTCAACTGTCTGGTGGCAAAGAGGAACTCCAGATTCAGTTTAAGTTTAGCCTATGAAGTTTATGGAATTATTAATAAAATAAAATAACTCATTATGCCACCAGGTAATACTGACTGCCAAATGGAAAGCAGCTTTCCAGCCAGTTGAAATCATGTAGCCAAATATCCAGAGTCTTATAGTACCAAAATACACATGAAATACACATTTCTGTCTTGGCCATAGGTGTCTCATATGACTAGAAACAGATTCAGAATAAAAGAACAGTTTAGAGCAGTAGTATCAAACTTAAATAGAAAAGGGGTCACAAATCTGCACACAAGGATCTCTGTCGGCCACCTATTGACATTTTTAAAATGTAAGGTGGTGGGAGTCAAGGTGGCAGAGTAGAAGCAGGACCTCCAAGGGGCTCCAGCTTCCACCTTCCCCAATCAATGTAAAAAGGGGACTCTGAACAAACTTTGGAGCTGCAGAACCCACAAAATGACATAGAGAAGCTAACCTCCAGCTGAGGACAGCCCAGAAGGCCGGCAGGTAACAGCCAGGGCATCGCTCTGGGTGCTGAGTCCAGGCCTGCGTGAGGCGGAGGTTTTAGCCCCAGGGCAGGTCTGACCAGCCCCGGGCCAGAGGGACTCCAGATCAGCAGCAGCTGTAGCCATTTCCAGAATTATCAACACACAGATGTGAAGGACAAAGTGAGAGGTCAGTGCAGTCTGGACTTTGGGACCCAGTAAGTGGGAGTGCATGGCTTTTGCCCCTGGGGCAAGAAGCCTCTGAGACTGGCACAGCCAGCCAGTGCAACATGGCAGCTTCGGCTCCTGGCCTGCAGAGTATAGGGGGACCAAGCGACCAGTCTGAAGGGTTATCGCTCTTGCTTTAACCTTCTTGGATCTGGATTGCAGTCTAGGGTGGAGGTTTTGGGGTGTGTGTCCAGCTTTCCAGAGCATGTGGAGGCCTCAGAGAGGGCACCCATCTAATACCTCCCACAGCTGAGAAAACCCCAGTGTTTGGGACGAAAGCTCCCCTGTTTGGTGGCAGAGTCCTACTGTGACAAAAAGCCCAGGGGTCAAGTGACTGAGGGGCAACATGCCCAGGCAAAGGAAACAAAGCAACAGAAGATTCCAACATTAGACTCCTATTTTGGGGACAAAAAGGAGCAAAGCATGAAACAGGAGGAAGACAGTGAAGTCAGAACTCCTTCACCAAAAGCTTCAAAGGAAAATACAAGCTGGTTACAGGCCATAGAGGACCTTAAGAAGCAGATAAGAGAAGTGGAGGAAAAATTGGGAAGAGAAATGAGAACGTTGCAAGAAAATTATGAAATGAGAGTCAACAGCCTGATTGAGGAAAATCACACCTTAAAAAATAGACTAACTCAAATGGCAAAAGAGGCTCAAAAAGGCAATGAGAAGAATGCCTTAAAAAGCCAAATTTGCCAGATGGAAAAAGAATCTCAAAAACTCACTGAGGAGAATCATGGCTTCAGAATTAGATTGGAGCAAATGGAAGCTAATGACTTTATGAGAAATCAAGATGCTGTTAAACAGATCCAAACAAATGAAAGAATAGAAGGCAATGTGAAATATCTCATGGGAAAAACCACTGACCTGGAAAATAGATCCAGGAGAGATAATTTTAAAATTATTGGACTACCTGAAAGCCATGATCAAAGAAAGAACCTAGAAATCATCCTCCAAGAAATCCTCAAGGAAAACTGCCCTGATGTTTTAGAACCAGAGGGCAAAATAGAGGTTGAAAGAATCCACCAATCACCTCCTAAAAAAGATCCCAAAAAGAAAACTCCTAGGAATATTACAGCCAGGTTCTGGAATTCCCAGATCAAGGAGAGAATATTACAAGCAGCCAGGAAGAAACAATTTGAATATTTTGGAAACACAGTCAGGATAACCCAGGATCTGGAAGCTTCTACACTGAGGGATCGAAGGGCTTGGAATATGATATTCCAGAGGTCAAAGGAGCTGGGATTAAAACCAAGAGTCACATACCCAGAAAAAGTGAGTATCATGTTTCAGGGAAAAATATGATCATTCAGTGGAATAGAGGACTTTCAAGCATTCTTGATGAAAAAAACCTGTGTTGAATAGAAAATTTGACATTCAGATACAAGAAGCAAGAGAAGCATGAGAAGGTAAACAGGGGAAAGAAACCATAAGGAACTTAACAAAGTGGAACTATTAACATCCCTACATGGAAAAACAATAATTGTAACTGAAGAAACTTTTCTCAGTATGAAAATAGTTGAAGGAAATAGAAATATATATGTCTATATATGAGGGTATATGTGCATATGAATACATATGTGAATGTGTGTATATATGTTCACAGGTATATATAGATAGAGAGCACAGGACCAATTTAATAGAAAGGGATGATACTTAAAAGGTGAAATTAAGAGGCGAGAGAGGAATATAATGAGAGGAGATGGGGAGAGACAGAATGGAGTAAACTATCTCATATAGAAGAGGCAAGAGAAAATGGCTACAATGGAGGGGAAGAATAGGAAGGCAAAAGGGAATGGGTCAACCTTATTCCCATTGAATTTGGCTTGAGGAGGGAATGAAATACACACTAAATAGAGTATCTCACCCTCCAGGACAGTAGGGGGGGAAGGGGATGAGAGGGGGAATGATGGAGGGGAAGGTAGGCTGGGGGGGAGGGAGGTTGGAAGCACCCACTTTTGAAAAGGGACGGGATCAAAGTAGAGAATAGAACAAGTGGGAGGTGGGATAGGAGGGAGGGAAATATAGACAGTCTTTTACAATATATCTACTATGTTATTGTTTTGCATTAGCTACACATGTACAACCTATACTGAACTGCTAATCTTCCCAGTAATGGTGGGTGACAAGGGAGGAAGGGAATGAATCTGAAATTCAAAGTTTTAAAATCAAATGTTTAAATATACATATTATTAATATTATTTCACATGCAATTGGCAAATAAGATATACAGGCACTGGGGCATAGAGATCCACCATGACCTACTGGAAAAGTCGAAAGGCATATGGGAGAAAATATGGGAGAGGGCAGATTGGAGGAGGGGATATCCTGTGGGACTGCTATTTTTGGGTGGTGGATAGGGGAAAAACGGGGAGAAAATTTGCTACTCAAAATCTGGTGGAAATGAATGATGTAAATCAGAAGTTAATAAAGCATTTGAAAAATGAAAAAAAATAAAATGTAAGGTGGTTTATGTTTTATCGTATTTTTATGTATTTTGTTAAATATTTCCCAATTACATTTTAATTTGGTTCACTTTCAAGAGTATTATAGACCACATGCAACCACCAAGATGTGTGTTTGACACCTCTGGTTTATAATATAAAAAGAAAAATCATAAATGGATGGACAAGCATATGGAGGGAAAAGACAGCTGGGGGAGAGAGGGAGAGAGAGAGAGAGAGAGAGAGAGAGAGAGAGAGAGAGACTAGCACTGCTGTGTAGAAGTTCCTCACAATTCTCATAGAACACTGGGCAAACACAGTGCTCGTTGTAAATCAATAGGCCTAGAAGGCTGCTGCCAGCCTCTTTGGTTAATTCATAATCCTTGATCACCATAATAGCCTTGGGATTCTCCAGCTACCATTCTTAGCTTTATTTCACTCTGTTTCACAGAGCTGCACAGTCTCCTAAGGAGTTCAGGCTTCCTCATGCAGCCATGTAATCCTATCCAGGCCAATCCAAATCATGTGATAGTCCTTCCATCTTTTGTAAGCCACAAAGAGGCTGCTCTTTAATACACTAACTACAAATCCCAAGGGTCCATGTAATTAGTCCTTAGAGACTTGTTTTGTCTGAGGATGTGTCTTCAAAGGGGCACTACATTACTATACAATGCTTCCTGCCCCACTCTATCATTATATATTTTGTACCTTTGAATATGAATAGACTATACCTTTCTAGAATCAAAATCTAGTTATGAATCCCATTTCACCACATCTCAATAACAATTATGAGATCAAATTTGTCAACCCATGTGAGAATATAGTAGAATGTAGTGATATATATGTATACACATACACAATATAGTAGTTCTTTATATAGAATATAGTTCACCTTATTACCCAAACTTTGTGCATTTATATACACAATCTGATGACATAGTTTTGTTGCTAGTTTTCTTATTAGATATTGAGTCCTATGAATTCTGTTATTCTTCCTGTTATATATCTTTGGCATCTGGTTTCTTCTTCCCTTTCCATTAAAAACACTCCTGTTTATATTTGGAAGATTCCAAGAAAATACGTTACATTACTGAACTTTGTTAGGTATACACCACATCTTGCCAGAACCCTATTATTCCTGCTTCCTATCACCAATGGGCTCTATTTATTAGGAGATAAGGAGGAAAGGAGGAAAGTAAAAAACTGTAAGGAAGAAAAGAAATAAGAATCCTAGGCCATGACATAGCCAATAGAGGCAAATGATATGGGCAAGTGGATGGAAATTCTGTTACAACAGGAAAAAAAAAAAAGACTGTCCCTGTGGCTAATTGAATTTTATAATGGATAACATGGAGTATCCTTATCTCCTCCCAGTAGGATCATACTCTCTTCCTTTTTCTTTGAGTGAGGGGAGGAAATGTTTTGCTTCTGGGAACATGGCCATGTGCTCCTCCCCTTCCTCAATCCTCAGGGCTGGGAACCCATGGAGATTTCCTATGAAGATGAAATTATAGTTCTGAACCCCTAACATAATTTGAGTTCAGCATGTCAACCAAGAAACTGCATCCTCAGAAAAGATGGGTATATACTTAACATAAAAGCAATACCTGGGTTAGAGTAGGAAATACATGATTTAAGTTAGTTAAAGAAGCTGATAACTGTATTATACTCCAGAAGAACTGGTTAAGAAGATAACATTTAGCCTGAAGGATGTACATGACAATATACTTATGTACGTAAATGAAGGACTACTATGGTTTTTGTGTGTATATGTATGTTTGTGTTTATATGTTTGTTGTAACATTTTGAAAATTCGAGAGACATAGTTTCTGGGTAATTTAATCATTGTATTAATAAGGCTAGCATGTTTATTAATAAAAAGAGGCCAATAGTCCTCTTGAATGCCAAAGACACCTCATGGTGGTGGGCTCACAGTTTATATGTTCTTGGAAGAGTGGATGTTCCTGAAGGTGGCAATCAGTTCTGACTGATTAACAATTAATAAGAGAATGAATATTACAATGAGGGGCTGGGCTCTGTTCCAGTGAGGGTCTTGGGGGTGACTTGGATCATTCAAGTCTTGTCCAAAAAGACTTATCGATTTCCATATCACCTGTCTGACAAAAGAGAGAATCCACATTTTCTCAGATCTGTCTTGGTAAACACAATGAGCAGGAATACACTCATTGGCCTAAACTTAGAATTTCTTTTACTGTCTTTTGATTAGATCTTAACCTGGGTAAGTTTTTGAGCAAGATTTTCCACCCCAGTTGATTTCAAGATGAGGAAGTAGAAAAGGGGAAAAGCCTTAGTCCTGATTCAATAATTAGTAATACAAGAGAGAAATAATAATTTTTTTCTCCATGTGTAGGTGTGTGCATGTGTGTGTGGGTGTACTAGAATCTGGAAATACTGTATATCATTTTTGTAAATTAAAAGATATAATATTTCTTTGATGCTTCATGGATGGAACCCTGGGATAGAGGAAGTGACAAAATACCTTACTAAGCATAATAAATGCACAATTCAGAAGGCAAAAATTTACTATCTGAATTATGCAAGATAACAACTTGAGGCAAAATTTTCTTTAATCATCAGACTAGACTTGAAAGCATGTGGTCAGTTTTCAGCTCTAAGCAAGTCTGCCAATGACTTGGCCTGGCCAGTGTTATGTGTCTGAGTTCCTGTGGAGCCAACACTCAACCAACAATGAAAAGTTGAAAAGAACTATTAGGGAAGGAACTGTCTGAAAAAAAATAATAAATGGGTTTATTATTTGGTCTGGAACAGAATGAAATAACAAAAATGTCTGGCAAGACAAAACAGTCTTCATTGTATGCCAGGGAAATTCTGGATGAGGTAAATAAACTTAGATTTTAGAATTCTGCATCTGAATTATTCAGTCTGGCAGTCTATGCAGATAGAAATAACTAGAAATAACTGTATATTCATTTTACTCTGCCATATTGACAAAGTTACATAGACAAAAGAATTTAAAAATCCTGATTTACAAAATTATTGGGCTCAGTCGGTAAATGAATTTTGAGGGAAATCAAATGGAAAAATAACTTTTGCCCCCATTTCTCTCTTTCCAACCCACATTTATGTTATTTAATTCTTTTTTATTTGAATAGGCAGCATGCGTAGGATATGGAGTGTCAGCCTTGGAGTTAGAAAGACAAGAGTTTGGGGCTGCTAGGTGGTGCAGTGAATAGATCCCCTGCCCTAGAGTCAGAAGGACATGAGTTCAAATCCAACCTCAGACACTTAATAGTTACTAGCCATGTGACCTTGGGCAAGTCACTTAACCCCAAATGCCCTGCCCTCCCCCCTCCAAAAGAATAAGCAAAAAAAAAGAAAGATAAGAATTCTAGACTTCTTTCTGACACGTGATAGCTAAGTGAGTATGACCAATTCACTTATCCTCTCAGTGTCCAGGGCAATTATAAATTACAATAAAGTTGCTGTTTCACTAAGGAGTTCCATGTATAGATTAGATTTTGAGGGTATAAATCTTCAAAATTGATTTAAGCAGAGTGTGTCAATGAACATACCCTGTCCTCAGAAATTACGGGTGCATACTTGAACGCAAAAGCAATGCTTGTCTTAGAATAGGAGATTCCACAATGATTTAGATTACTGAAGATAGCTTGAGAACCATGTTATACTCTAGAAGCATTGGTTAGATAATGATATTTAACCCAAGTAAGTGCAAAGCAACACAGAGTTGAAGGAACATTCTAAACCACTTGTTTCCTCTTATCAGCACAGAATGACTTGTAACCTCTCAGGTATCAGATCGATGGGGAGAAGCCTAGTGCAGCAGTTGGTCAGTCCCCAGAGGGCCATGAAAATGCTTGGGCCTACTTAAGGAGGCATGCCTTCCAAAAGCCAAGAAGTTTGTTAGAGGGAGAAATAGAAACTAGGCTATCACAGGAACTGACACCAGGTCTTTCACTGGTTCATTCTGGGAAAAGCAAGTCATTAACTTCTTTAAATTTTGTTACCTCTACTAAAAAGAAATAGGACCAGGGGCTCTTTTTGTGATTTTATGCATATAGAGAACCACAGGGTGAGGAAATACCAATAGAGGTCACCACCTTCACTGTAACTTGTTTTCTTAGACTAGAGCTGCTTGGGGGCCCCAAGAGGTTAACTGACCTGCTCAGGGTCACACAGCCAATATGTGTCATAGGCTAGAATTGAACCCAGGTCTACCTTCTCTTGAAGTCAACTTTCTATCCACTATGCCCCTGCTGAGGGGCAAGTTAGAGAGATGGCCTCAGATTCAGTAAAGCCTGGGTCCAATAAGTAATTTAATTTCTCCGTGCCCCACACAACTCTCTAAGATGACATGTCTGAAGTCACAGCAAAGGTGCAGTAGATCTGCAAGGCTACCTGAAGTTCTCTACATGGAGGAAATCACAAAAGACAATGAACTAATATTTCCCTCCTCTCCTGCCATCCCCCACCACCAGCCAAAATGAAAATTCCAAGTTCATTTCTCTTTCTACCACAATATTCATGGGAAGGCCAGTAAGTCCCTCGCTTTCTCAGGGGTCAAGAGAATTGAAAGGAATAACTATGGGTAAGAAGGTAGAAACAACAAGGATGGATTATCAAGAAAGGACACATCCACCTAAATCATGAGGCAATGGAAAGACATGGTTGATGTGGAGATAAAATGGAGGGGGGGAAAATGGGTTAGAGAGAACCTGAACAATGCTTTAAGGAAGGTCAAGTTGAACTGAAGAACCAAAGACAATGAATCTGTAATTTAACAAATTTGTATTTTCTTGGTGCCCTATGATTCCTTTGTATTTTATAGCAAAATAATCTGTGTGATTAAATAGCTATTTGTATATTGCACTGGACATGGCTGGGGAGGCAGAAATGGAATCATTAGAGAGCAATGAAGTAATATGGCCCGGATTAAAAGTTTGAACAGTTCTGGAGCTTGGGTAAAGCAAATAAAACAGGTAAAGTCTAGGTGACATAGTAGATATAGTGCTGGGTCTATAAGTTCTAAGTTCAAATCCAGCTTTGGACTACAGTAAAAATGCATATACAGTATACCATAAATTTTATCAAAAGCTAATCCCATAAATCTATGTTTGTTCTATAGGTAGGGGTCAATCAATAAATTAATTACTCCATTTAAATTAACTAAAAAAATACTCTAGCCTTGAAACTATTATCAGGTGAAAATATCTCTATTGAATCAGTCAAACTAATGCATGCCGGATCACATAACCTTGGATAAAATAGCAAGGCAGCTTGGAACCCAGAACTTGAGTGTCTGGCAGCTTAGAGGAGAAAATTGTTCTAGCCAAGCCCTGGAAGGGAAATTTTCTGGAAGGGTTGTACAGAGAAAGAGAGAACACCTCCGTCTCCTTCCCTATCTTGACCAGAGGAGGACCTTGTGAACTTTAGAGTGCTGGAAGATTTTAGATGACTTGTTAGCCTTCTCATCAGCAGTATCTCTAGAACATCTGTGGCCAAGGGCAGTGTTTTATTTCAGGAGCCTTAGAGAAGCTAGACACACTGAGGAAAAAGACAGCTTCGGGATTCTACAAGGAACCCAAGAGAAAACTACATCATGACAAGGGGAGATTTCATGACTTCTAGAACCCAGGAGCTAGAGTTACCCTTTGCCACATGTGCTCTCTAAGCCTGAACCCACTTTTTCCTGAATTCTTTGTATAGCAGTGAGAGAATGTGTCACAGATCTTTTGAAAGATGCTTTCTACCTACTGTTTTTATGATAGCACTTTAATAAATACTCTTTTCTAAAAGTAATATAGTGATAGCTAGCATTTATAAAGCACTTCCAAGGCTTACAAAGTATTTTACAAATAATTTCTCATTTAATCCTCACAACAAGCTTGGGATATAAGTGCTATTATTATTTTCTTTTTGCTGGTAAGGAAACTGTCAGGCAGAGGTTAAGTGACTTACCTAGGATTATACATACAGTAAATTTCTAAGGCAGGTTTAAATTCAGATCTTCCTGACTCCAGGCCTAGCACTCTATCTACTGCTCTATCTAATTCAAAGCTAATTAAGTCTGCCTTACTAGTATGTATCAACTAGCAATCATGGGAGCAAGGAAGGGGAGAGTCTTACTGGTTGGGGAAAGTGAGATATTATGGGTGTAGGAAACAAAAAACAGTTTCTCTGGGTTTCCCCTAACACCTGGAAGGGCACATGTAGTAGCTATCCTCTAGGGACCCAACTTGTCAGTCAGAGTGGGAGTTGGGATAGTAGCCCCAGAGTACATATGCAAATTCTTTTGATGATAGCTTTTGATGTTGAGGCAAGTTATCACTTGAGAAGAATATTTCATTTACTGAAAAAAGCTTATGGGAAGACTTAGGACCATAAGATACTTTTGGAAGAAGAAAGAGACAACTCTTATTGCAATGTAAGGTGAAGCATGGGGAATGGTGCACCTTTCACAAAGATAAGAAATGAAGGAAAACAAAATGATTAACAAGGTTCATAAGAGCAAGAACAATAGACCAGGAACTGGGGAAGAAAAGAGAATCTAGTCTGTTCACAGTAGCTTAGATGGAATGTTGGATGGTGAAGAAAGGGAAGATACGGATGTACCAATGAGCAGGAAAGTTAATAACATCATATGAAAAGTGCTCACCGTGTTAAGGAGAAATGGATGAACTCTGGGTAAATTATTACAAATGAGGCATAAATGGAATCATTAGAGAGCAATGAAGTAATATGGCCCTGATTAAAAGTTTGAACAGTTCTGAAGCTTGGGTAAAGCAAATAAAACAGGTAAAGTCTAGGTGACATAGTAGATATAGTGCTGGGTCTAGAGTCAGAAAGATCTAAGTTCAAATCCAGATTTTCTTATTCTATAAAGAGTAAAAGATTTTTCTGGAATTCTAGGAGGAGCAAAGAACAAGAGATTACAATATTTAGGTTTAGGAACTGTATGATGTTTTTCTTCTAATTTTTTTCCCTAATATAGGCCCAATTAGAGAGAAGACACTAAGGCATTAAACTTACTTGAATTATTTAATCAAAAGTATTATAAAATCTGTAAATCTTAATAGAGAACAATACATGAATTGTCTTTAACAGAATCTGTAAGGAAATATAGTGGAGTATATAGTATATATAATATTGGGGGGAATGGCAGAAGATTGGAGATTAGATTCTGATGGTATCACTGAAGGAGAAAATTTCATATAATTAAACTTAAATTTATTAAACAGTTGTAGCTAGAAAAGAGGCTAGTGCCTCTTTAAAAGAAGGCCATCTTGTATCAGAGAGTAGATCAATGTGAGATGGTTGCTCTGAAAATAATTAAAGTTTCATTTTTCTAGGTACACAGTAAGCTATTGATATGCAAAGAGAAGAGAATTAGGATATTTACTCAGAAGAAAAGCAAATCAGGTAAAGCATTAGCTGAAAGGAAAACTTATCAAGGAAATGTTGAAAGGGCCTCATATATATAATTATATATCAAATTACATTATATATTTTATTATTACACAATCACATTAACTGTTTCTTCTTCCCATGAGACAAGAGAGGACAAAAGAAAGTCAAAGGCAAAATATCAAGAGACTTCTATCTGACCAGGAATTCTAGGAAGTTCACACTAGAGCTGTTGCTTTCATTAGCTCTAATGAAAAGCCTATAAAATCTACCAGTCTAAGAAAAATTAATATAGACTGTCTCTGGTTATGATAAAGAGGAAGATTCTAGAATTTTACAAAGCAGGGCGAAACACTTTACATTACGAGAAGCATATAGGAGCAGAGGCCAACTAAGGGAACAGCAAATTGAGTGGAATTGTCCACAATATTTAAATTGTTCTCCCTCCCTTGCTTCTGTCTCTGTCTTCTTGTCTCTGGTTCTGCACATGTGTACAAATATATGTATATGTAAACATGCACATGCACATACATGTTATATACACATAGAAAAACATATTTATATGAATGTGTGTATATATGTAATACACACATATGTATATAAATCTTTCCATCCTTCTTCCCCATCTCTCTGTACTCTCCTTCCTTTCTTCTCTTTCCCTAAGTGCATATAGCTGAAATCATGTAAATTATGACTTCATTGTAGTCATAAAAGCATTGAGCCTTAATCAGAATTTGAGTCCTGACTGTCACTTATTAGTGACAACCTTGTGTAAAATTACACACTAATTAGTGTGTAAACTTGAATAAGCCACTTCTCTGGGACTTATTTTTTCATTTGTAAAAGGAGGGCTTGTACTAAAGCAAAGGTTCTTAAGCTGGGATCCATGGATAGATGGATTATAGGCAATCTATGAACTTGGATTGGAAAACATTACATCTTTACTTTCACTAATCTATAACTCAAATATAGCATTTTTTCTATTATTTTTAAAAAATATTATGGAGAGGGATGTATAAGATATAATGCCAAAGCAGGCCATGACATAAAAAAGGTTAAGAATTTTATGCATTAGATGATCTTTTAGTTTCCTTCCAGTTATGATGTCCTATAATTCTACAATTTTTCATTTAACCTTGATACCTCAATTTACTTATCTGTTAAATAGGGATAATAGTACCCGAACTTAATACCTCACAGGGTTATTGTACCAGAAAAGACCATTTAAGTAAAGTACTTTGCAACCCACAAAACAGTGCACAAATATCCTTATTATATTCAACAGAGAAGCTTTGTAGCATAGTGTATAGAGAACTGGCCTTGGAGTCAGGAAGCTGTGGGTTTGAAGTCCTGCCTCTGACACACACTGGCTGTGCGACCCCGGGCAAATCACTTTTCTGCCCAGTGGTTGAGGCAAAGCTGCAACACCAACAACTGGGAAAATGAAAAAGTGCCAATCTGCATTGTTCTAGAGATTTTCTCTTATTCTGGAGTTCTCTATGTCAGGGAAATCACAGATCCAGTCCCTATTTCCTATTATTAACATAAATAATATAGTAGAAGTTTTAAGAAAGGAACAGTCACTGAGGGCTGCGAGAACAGAGAAGGCTTTATGGAGGTGGGAAATGAGGAAGTATTTGAGGAATTGGCAAGATGTAGCTTACTAGAGAGAAGAAAGGAGGATATTCCAGGTAAAGGGACCAGGAGGAGTGAAAAACGCAACCACCAGAGTCAGCCTGGTTTATGCTAGGTGTCGTTAATCAAGTCATCAGATCCAAACAAAGGATGCATATTGGCAAGCAATGGGACATACGATTGAAGGAACAGAGAGGGATCTGAATATAGAGGATTTTGAAAGCCACACAGCAAAATGGGTACTTGTAGCAAACAATAAGCCAATAGAGATCCTTGAGCAAGGAAGTAACGTGTAAATTGATGTTTTAGGAAGAATGACGTGATGATGATATTTAGAATGGAATTGGAGGGGAAAAATCTAAAGGGAGTAAGGAATTTAAATTGTAAAAGGAAAACTTTTCCTTTATATAGGAATAATTTAACTGTCTCATTTATATCTCAATACTTAGGTAATGAAGGTCTGTCTCATGAGAAGAAGCAGCAGCTCATTGGGCTGATGCACCTTTCCCACATAGTGAAGCATAAGTCTGACTGGTTCCAGGTGAGCTATGATGACATGTTAGAAAAGTTCCTGGGAGAGACTGTCTGCTAATAACATGGTGAAGGAGAGGATCTTTTTGATAACTGCAGAGGCATTCAAAAGGCCTTAGTGGGTTTCTGCTTATCTCTCTAGCTTCAGTCCTTTCAGCTACTTGGCTCCTGGAGGTGTGACTCCTTACCCCACGAAGTCTGATGATAGACCACTATGTAAGTAAGGAGTGAGTCCAAGTGGCTTCAAGAAACAAACCGTGTTCATTGGCCTCTAGGTTCATTCTTTTCTGTTTTTGCATGAAGACAGTAGAGCCCCCAATTTTGTGAGTTTTGACAGTTTAAGGGAATGAACCATCAGACTTACAGGAGTTAGAATGCAGGTCAGGCTTTGTAGCCGGCCCATTGAAAATACCCTGAGGAGCAATGAGTGACCTAAGGAGCAACTTTCTGGACCAGAGCAAGCAGCAGCTAAGGTGAGGCTTCTTTGGACACGAACATTGGACCAGGTGGTCAAATGCTGTGTAGAGCAAAACTAAATGTCAAACCCACTCCTCCCAGAGACTGAGGTGGTGTCAGAGACAGTATATTCCCAGGTAGTAGAGAAAATGTTTGTATTTTGTTCTTGCTGTATCTTTGAAGTAGCTGTTTATTTGTAAAAGTTAATTGATGTTAAAGGTGTTCATGGCTACAAGAAGGAGACAATTCAGGTAGTACAGAGGTGGACTAAGATAAGTCAAGCCAAATAGGAAGCCAGGCAAGCCAAGAATTGCATGGAAATACGGCACAAGAAAAGTATATATAAATATATTAATACAAATATTAATAATATAAAAGTATATATGGGGTGGGGGTTAGGGAGCTGGTTTTGAGCCATAATGGCAAGCCTGTCAGAACTGATAGCCAAAACTTCTTGATATACCAGAGGTTGTCTTAGAGATTGTTTCCCAAAGACTCTGGAGGAAAAGGAAAGAGATGTGAATTCATTTGTGAATAGGTGTGAAGAGCTTTCCATTATTATTATTTGCTTGTACTTCAACTAAATATTATTTCAAAGAAGTATTTAGTCTGGGTTCTGTTGGCACAGTGGACAATTGAATAGATAGATTTAACAGACTTTAGGAATTCCCAAGTTCAGACCTGATAGAGTCATCTTCAATAATTTGTCATTCAAGGTATCCCTACAATTTGGACCTGAATTCATGTGAATTTTGTGATTAATGGTACATGGGTTACATAGCAATGTGTGTATCTATCTTCCTCTCCTACTAGATTTTTAAACTGCTTGACAGTAGTGTTTGTGTTGTGCCTGTCTTCATATTTCCAGTGCTTTCCATGGTATCTTAATAAATATTTATTGAATTGAGGGAGGGAATTCTTTTTTTTGTTTTGTTTTTTGGAGGGCAATTGGGGTGACTTGCCCAAAGTCACACGTCTAGTAAGAGTGTCAAGTGTCTGAGGCTGGATTTGAACTCAGGTCCTTCTGACTCCAGTGCCTGTGCTCTATTCACTGCACCACCTAGCTGCCCCTGAGGAAGGGAATTCTATAGTTAAAAGCACAGTCAATAATTATTTAATCTAGTGCTAATAAAAAATTTGAGGGCTATAAACTTACACTTTTTAATATAAAATGATAATCAGAAATAATACTGAAGCAACACACATGCACATAATATACATGTAATATACATATATATGTATAATTCATATGTACATTCATTTTCCTTTGAAACAAAAGGTAACTGAAACTCAGAAGCTGAACCATTCTAAAATAATTTCTAAGCTGTTTCAGTTTTCTAATAATTAAATATAGAGGGGTATTGAGGGGGGAGCTATGTGAAAAGTCACAGTAACTCAATGGATCAGGAGTCCTGTTATAGTGGCAATAACACTCAGAGGAATTGCTTATTACAAGTTCAGTATTGAGTTCAGACAGGTAGGTGAAATCTGGTTTATAATTGCCACTAGGAGGAAGAGAAGTCCTGAAGGACTTCTCTGCTCAAGGGAACCTCTCCTTAGCTGGAACCTAATTGGTAATGCCCATGTGAACCAGATGGGTAGAATTAAATCTGGTTGGGTTGTGTTCAAGTGGCTGGGGACATAATGAAAACAATATTCAAGTCATATTTCTCCATAAAGGAATATCTATTTGTGGTCCAAATAAATATAAGGCCTTAGGTTTTTAGAAATGTCACACTATTAGAGTGTGTAGAGCAGCAAGATGGGTTCTGAAATATATTCCCCATCCTCAAATGTCTAAAGGTCTGAAAGACTTGATTTATCATTTGTTAAGGAACATAACTTCTGTAATGGCTGAACACTTTGGATCCTTGCTCTCTAGTTGTCTACAAAAGTATGAAAGGCTGTTTTGTATCTCAGTTGTTATTATTATCAAAGGTTTGTGTTTAGTGTTTACCTGCCCCCTGTGCTAGATTAGGACTGTACTAAACAATAAGAGTCATGAGGCTGAGCTGGTTAAGAAAGCAGCAGCTAGGTAAGTGAAAGGTGATATATTTAGGGCAATATAATACAAACTATACTTATGAGATGATGGGCTCTAACCTATCAGTTACAAACCAGGAATAGTATCTAGAAGTAATGGTGGAATCTGCATTGGAGTGACTATTAAGACTTAGGTTAAATTGCAAATGTTACTTTTATCATTTTAACCCCGTGTGTTTATCTGTGTGGTATATGGGCTGTTCAAGGAGGACTAGCACCTCTGGCGTGAGGGCTATGGGCTAACCAGGTTGAGGGTAAACACTAGGCCTCACACCTGTTGGGAGAATTAGGGGGCTGTGTACCCCAAGCATGTGGAATGGGTGGATCAGAACAATTTGTTCCATAACAGCAGCTGAAGTGGGCACTGTGGAGTGCTTAGAGCTTGATCAGGCATTGAAGACGCCAAGGTCATGCACTGCATCCTGGACCACTGCCAGTCATCTTGACTTTTGTCCTGCCATTGGACATCAATGACTCTGGATGAAAGAGTGAGGCTAATGACTTTGTGCGGCTCTACCTCACTTAAATCCAATTGTCATTTGTCCTCTTTGAAAACAAAGTATGAACAACTTTTCTCTGTACAGTTTAGTAGTGAAACCATTATAAACAATTAAAAGAAACATATGTTTTTTCAGGGAATAAGAAAAAGGGAAGAGTCTGCATCTCCTCCTATAGGCAAAAATGGATGGTGGGGATCCCAGGTTAAGAGGAAAGGTGTTACTACTAGACCTATATCCCAGAGACATCAAAAAAAGAGGACCTATACGTATAAAAATACTTACAGTAGCTCTTTTTGTAGTGGCAAAGGAACTATGGGGGTTCATATTAATTGGAGAATAGCTGAACGAATTATGGTATAGTGATGTAATTTAATATTATTGTGCTTTAAGAAATGATGAAAAGGATGATTTCTGAGAAACTTGGGAAAACTTGTATGAAATGATTCAAAGTGAAATGAGCAGAACAAGTTATACACTAACACCAACACTGCAAAGACAATTTTGAAACATAAGAATTCTGATCGATGCAGTGACCAACTGGTTCCCAGAAGACTGATGGTGAAACATGCAATCTACCTCCTGACAGAGAGGCGATGGATTCAGGGTACAGAATAAGTTATAGTTCTGAAGTATGACCAACATGGAAATTTAATTTGCTTGACTATACACACACACACAGCACACACAGATATTTGTTATAAGGTTTCCCCCCATGGGTGTGTGTGTATGTGAAAAGAATAGATTAATTGAAAAAATAAATTTAAATAGAGAAAAGTAGGTAGCAGTGAGAAATTGAAGAAAAAAACTGGGAATGGGATGAGGTTGCATGTGGAGAAGACCTGTGGCAAGAAAATGCCTCTTTTAACAGATAAAATGTAAAACTATATAAACCATGAGTCTGACCCAGCAAGGAAATTTCTATAGAGCTGAAATATGTGACCTTGCACTCACACACCTTTTAACTTCCCTGGGCCTGAGTTTCCTCATCTGCAACATGGGAAGATCTTTTTCAGCTCTAATTTGTGACTTTAAGGTATTTTCTCATATCAATCAGCCTTTTGAAATCTTTCTCACTTTAACTCAGTTGCCACCTAAAGCCTTCCCTGATATACCACTTCCACTCCCAAGCCTCCTCCAGATGAAATCATCCTCTCCCACTTCAGACTTTCTTAAAACAGTTTTACTTTCTCCACTTCCCTCACAACCAATCTCCAGTGATACCTATCTGTGTAGTGTGGTATATACACCTCTGCCCCCCTGGAATATAAACATGACCTGTTTAAGATTTTAAATAGGTATTCAACTTCAGCTGCTTATTAAGTACCTATTAAATGCAAAAACTGTGATAAAGAAATAAAGATCTGAGGAAACTTCAGCATGTAGGCCATACGGTATGTAGGCGGTATACTAGAATGACCACTAGGCTTTGGGCCTAGGACCAAATCTCTCATCAATTTGTCCTTATTTTGGGTAAATCACTTCACCGGGTGACTTGGAGCTTTATAAAGTCCCTTCCAGTTTTGACACTATTGTATATAATCAACAAACATTCCTTAGTTCTCACTAAAAAAGGAAGAAAGGAGAGTCTTGAAGGGAAAGGGAAAATTTGACAAAATACAACCAACTCCCTTATCTTTAGTTTTCCTTCAGAACATTATCTCCTAGAAGGCTTGGGACCTTGTCCTTTGTTTTTCCTAGCACTTAATACAGTGTCTAGATTGCACACCCTAGGCTAGAGAGTAATTGAGGTTGACAAAGGAAGTTGAGGGCCCAGACCTTGGAACCAAGCCCAATGCTCTATAACATTTTTGAAATGGGCAGATCAGTTTTTCCTCCCTGCTTTTGGGCCGCTAGACAAGACATTTAGAACAAAAAAAAAAAACTGTTTCAGGAGGTAATGTGCAGAAAAAGGCCGGTTCCCTTTCACCTCTCCAAAAATACAGGAGACGCGTAAAGAGGGGGCAATCGAGATTACCAGGGCTTTGAGAATGTCCCTTGAGAACGCCCTGCCCCCTCCCTGGGATTTCTCATTTCCCGGCAGACAGACAGTTCGGTCCCTCCGACAGGGTAGGAAGCCTTCCGGCTAGGAAAGGCCTGCCTACTGATGACACCTACTCCAGCCCCATCGTGAATAGAGGGAGCATTTCTAGTGGCTTTCTTTTTAGTCCTAGGGGAGACGGGTAATCTTGCTGCCTGGAAATGCACCCCTTTTCGGGGTTTATCCAATAAATTTCCTTGCCAACTAGTCGGCTAGCACTTGTACGTGATGACATTGAATGGAAATTCCGTGATTCTTCGAGCCTTTCTTTCGGCAGACCAATGGTCCTGAAAGAGGCTCCCCTCAGATCGGGGGATTTCTTGGAGAAAAGGGAAGAATTCCCAGGGTGGAAAAGCGGGGTCTACTGCCCCGAGGCGCGAGGCATCTCCCACTTGGGGCAGCGTGACAGTAATTGTGGCCGAGCTCGCTTGGGCAGAACCAGAGTCCACGTGGGGGTGGCCACTTGGACTCTGACCGCACTAAGTGGGGGGCCGGTGGCCTTGCACCCCCTTTCCTTCGCTGTTCTATGCGCCAGGGCAGCCCGGGCTCATAGCCTTCTTTCCAGCCCCGGAGGGCAGCCAAGAGAGCCCGGGCGAGGCCCCCATTGGCGCGGTGACAGCTCCCAATTAGTGCCTGGCCTGCCCCGGGGCCCCGGCAGGCTCCGGGCACGGGCCGCGAGGGGAGGCTCGTGCGCCGGGCGGGCGGGCGGAGAAGAGGGCAGCGGGCAGGGTGGCCGGCGGCGGCGACAGCGGCGGCGGCCCGGCTGCTCATTAGAGGGCGCTCTGGGGGCGGCGCTCGCCGCAGTCTCGGCTCCCGCCGCTTCCTCCTCCTCCTCCTCCTCCTCCTGCTGCTGCTGCTGCTGCTGCTGCTGCCGCCGTCGCCGCTGCCGCCGCTCCCCCTTAGCGTCTCCCGGCTGCTAGCGGGCCGTGGGCACCGAGCGCGGCCCGAGGCCGGGGTCCACGCCCGTGAGGTCGCCTAGAGCCGCCGCGGGCGATGAATTCTTGGGGCTCCTCCCGCCCCCGCAGCCCAGCGAGGGGCCAGGCCAGCCCGAGGTATAGCCTCGGCTCTCATCCGCCTTCCGAGCCGCGCGGGGGTCAGGGGGTCGGGGAGGGGGGGTGGCGAGTAGGAGCTGGGCAGCGCGGAGCAGCTCCGGCCCGGCCGCCCCGGGAGAGCAGGCTCGGAGGCGGCGGCCGCCGGTGCGGGGACGGTTGGAGGCGTTGGCGGCGGGGGGAGGGGAAGGAGGGGGGAGAGGTCGTAGTCGTCCTCCTGAAGGAAGCCGAAGCTGCCGCCGCGGGTCAGAAGGGGCCGCGGAGGAGGGACCCGCGGCACCGTAGGCCCTGGGGCTGGGGGCGGGGGCTCGCCTTCCCGCACCCCTTCTCCGCCCCCAGCGTGAATGGGACCCCGCCCGGGTGACAGGTCTGCTCTCTGTCCCACTGGCCTCCATCTCTCCGCAGGCAGCTGGAAGGGGAGTGAGAGGCCGCTAGCCGCCGAGTCCATGACCCCGACTCCTCCTCCGGGGACAGCCGCCGCCGCCTCCGCCGCCCCGCAGCATCGGGCCCCCAGCAGCCGGCTCTCGGCCCTGCCGGCCCCAGCACCTCCTCCCCCCTCTCCTCCGCCTACTGCGCTTCTTCGTCCGCTCTCTCCAGCCCGCGGCTGCCCGTCCTCGGGGCTGCGGAAGGTGAGTGGGGGGCTCGGGCCCTCCTCCTGCGCCCCTCCTCCCGCCACTCCCTTCCCCCCCCCCCCCCCCCCCCCCCCCCCCCCCCCTTCCCCCCCCCCCCCCCCCCCCCCCCCCCCCCCCCCCCCCCCCCCCCCCTCCGCCCCACCCCCCCCCCACTCCCCCCCCCCGCCTCTATAACATGCCTCTTGCCCTTCTCCTTGCCCTCAGTCTCCCCCTTGCCCATACTCCACGCCGGCCTCCCTTCTGTCCTTCCCCATCCCGTCCCTGTCCTTCCATCTCCCCCTCCCTCCGTCTGCTTTTGAGAGGGCAGGCACCCCGTGGAGGACTAAGTGAATTAACCGTGCGAGTAGGGGGCTGGTGACGCCGGGGTGCAGGAACGGGCCAGGCTCGTGCCCCCGCGCTTTGTTGTGGATTTCGGGGTTGCACGGCAGTCTTGAGGGTGAGTGTACCCGAAAGGTGGGAGGCAGGAGGGAAGTTGTGAGTTTTTGTTATTGTTTTTTTTTTGTAAAGTCAAAGGTTGTAATAAATATTATGGGGGGGGGGTCAGTTATTTGTATTTGGAGCTTGCGTTCTTGTTTGCTAAATATATTAGGGCATACTTTGCACCTCGGCAGCTCCTTGACCTTGCACGATTCCTCTTTCCGTCGTCGTGCCCCCTCCCCCCAGACGACGGTGGATACTCTACCTAGTAGGTTTCACCCTCCTCCCTCATTATATAGAGGAGGATGCTAACTGCTTGGGTGTTTAATTCATTTTAATTTATAACTGGGCTTTCCCTTCTCCGCAGGAAGAGGCTTCAGACTCCAGTGTGAGAATGGCTGTGACTTTAGAAGAAGTTTCATGGGTATGTGTGACCTTTGTGAAAGCTGTCCTGAGGTTCGCCTTCATGGTCATAAATAACTTGGTCGCCATTCCATCCTATGTCTTCTATATCATAATTCTTCAGCCTCTCCGAATGCTAGACAGCAAGCGGTTCTGGTATATCGAAGGAATCATGTACAAGTGGCTTTTAGCGATGGTGGCTTCCTGGGGTTGGTGTGCAGGCTATACAGGTAAGAGTGGTAACATCCGTATTTACTATTGGCTGATGTCAACAGCTTTAAATGTAATGTTTAAGTGGGAAACAAAAGTTAGGGGTACAGTACTCTGGCTCCCAGATGATTTTGTGTTTACATAGCATAGCTTATATATATTAATTGAAAACTGAAGAAATGCTGACAACTTGGTTAGGAATTGCATTGTTTTTTAGGAAGCTAAGCATTTTGTTGGAGTTTTGGGCTGTACATCAGTGTGGTGAAAATCTTAAATATGTGCATATGTAGATTATATGTGGAGGGAGAGAAAGCATATATCATCTTACATAATATGATTACACTTTAGCTATCAAAATTGGCCTTCAGAAACTAACCCAACAAAAAATGGAGTGGTTTACAACATAAGGCACAGTGCTACCAAATTAAGATTTAAGCTGGTAGCCCATTATAAAAAGTAAAAAATCTTTTTTTTTTCTTTTTGGAGAGGGGAAGGTAGGGCAATTGGGATTAAGTGACTTGCCCAAGGTCGCGTGGCTAGTTTTTGTGTGTTAAGTGTCTGAGGCTACATTTGAACTCAGGTCCTCCTGAATCCAGGGCCGGTGCTCTATTCATTGTGCCACCTAGTCACCCCAGTAAAAAATCTTAAGACACATAAATGTTAACACCTGGGTAGTGTGGTTGTGATTTTTTTCTTTAAATTTATTCCCTTTGTGAAATATAATAATTTAATGTGGCATCAATCATCACAGTGTTAGTGGAAATATGTCTCTTAATCCTCGTTTTTTTCTTTTTTTCTTCTATTTTATAGGTTTAATATGAATAGTTAACAGAATTTGTCACATAAGTCTATTTCCAGAGATCAATTTGTATACACAGTATTTAAAAACTGATTCCATTTCTACATTTAAACAGGATTTTGGAAAAGAGTAGCACTTTAGTTTGAAATGGACTTTTGTAGGAATAAATGAAAAGCAGTATCCTGTTTCTTTTCTGTTTTTTGAATCTCCATATGCTCCCAGAACTTGTGTATGTTGATTCTCAAAATTCTGTATTGCATATTTTCTCTCCCTTCCTTCCTTCCTTCCTTCCTTCCTTCCTTCCTTCCTTTCTTCCTTCCTCCCTTCCTTCCTCCCTTCCTTCCTTCCTTCCTTCCTTCCTTCCTTCCTTCCTTCCTTCCTTCTGTCCTTCCTTTGTTTCTTTCTTTATCTGGATCAGATTAAAAAAATGCAGAGGTTTTTAGTATTGTTCTTAGTGCATTTTCATCTTTTAAATTCATGAAATTTTTGAGCTGAAAGAGGCTGTAGAGGTCACATGTTAGATGTGTAATCAGTAACTCTCTATGGATGCTCATAGTTTGAGTGTTGAGGGGATGGGTACTGTGTACAACAGAGCAGTACCACAACTTCCCTTTTAAATTGTCTGTCTCCCTCTTTCCTGCCCAGGCTATATCTACAGATTTTATCCATGTTTACAAGAAAAAGGATTGACGACATGCAGTCTTTTTGGAGTCTGAGCAGACTCTTGCTATGTCTATCAGAGGGCTTTTATTGTCCCAGATGAAGTCTTTTCACTTTCCAGCAAAGGCACTTATTAGCCTGCAAGAGCTGAAGCCCCTGGGATAGTTTAATCTGTTGATTCCTTGTCATATACCTTATCAAGATGCCCATACTCTTTGGAGACACTAGGTGAGCTTCCAGTGCTTTTTATAGGAGATAGTGGCAGTAGAGCTGGTGTTAGAAAAGTGAAGCTCTGGCCTGTGGTGCTGAAATGTTACACAAATTGCCCCGTGTATTTATTGCTTTGCCTGTGGAATAGCTTGAGCTTTCCCAGGTATGCTACATGGAATTGCTAGTTTTAATCCTTGTTCATAATGCTTCATATTGCTTGTTGTAAATAAGTTCACCTATTTATAGTTATGAATTCTAGAGGTTCACTGCCCTTAAACATAATGAAATTGTTGCAATCTTCTTCCTTGTGTGTGTCTGTGTGTAATAGTGGAAGAATTAGCATGATGGTAAGACTGACAAAATTAATTCAGTGTTGACCTTGAAACTCTTAAGGAGGGTACTAGAGGTTCATGTTGATTATCCTTTGACCACAGCATGGCTGCCAGTGTATTTTAAGCATATTTTCTTGGGGATGTCTCTCTCTGCTGACTGCAGAACTATGTGGTTTTTTTTGCCACCTGCTTGGAAAATAGTCTTGGCATGACATGCATATTTTAGTTTCTATGAAGCATCTGTTGTACGTTGTGCTGTTGCTTTTGACAGTTTGATCAGTTTGATTTATTTAGATATGAAACTTTTTGTAGAGTGTATAGTTTGCATTTTAATTGGTGTTCCTGATGATAATATAAATCCTTGCTTTCTGGATAGCTAAATTGGAGATCTTACTTTGGCAGAAAATAGTCTTACAACATTGTAGTTTTATTGAAAGCCCCAGTTGGATTTAAAGAAATATACTTAATCGGCTATTGATTGGAAAGGCTGCTTACCTAAAAAAGAATCTTAAATGTTAATTTTTTTCCCTGTGTATTTTATCTTTATTTTCTCTCATACATTTCAAGAGGGTAATGAAATCTGCTATGAGGTGGAGAGTTGTTTGTTTTCCTTCCTTTCTGCTTATGCATAGGCTTCCTGAGTGGAATGATGTTACTCTAGGGCTTCTAGACATAGTAAGATACATAATTCCATTCAAAAGAGAATTTCTACTTTTATTGTTAAAGCACTTCTTAAGATGTCTGAATAGCCTTACATGTTAAACGGGAAACTGAAATCAGTATGGAAATCTAAGCTTAAAAAAACATTCCATTCAAGTTTAAAGGCAAATCAATTTTGGTAAGCACCTTTGGCGGGATGATAGAAAAAAATAATTTTACTCTTCAGTGGCTGGATCAAGTATTAAATGTAAACATTAAATACAGGTTTTCAGTCTTTTCTTAGTAAAATGTATCATGTAAGTAAGGTGTACAGGCATGTTATGCTTTATTAAACAGCATCATTCCCCATCCATTTGCAAATCCATTTTCTTTTTGTCATTTGAAATTTTAAGGGATACTTTTGTTAAACATGAGGTATTTATCATAATCACAAAAATGAGTTCTTAAAAGTATAAATGAAATGTTCATATATGTAAACTGGATTCTAACTCATACATATTCCCCAGATGCATAAAGGTAGCTCTTGGGTAAGAATTGGGGTAGGTAAATGGTTCTGTTAAACTATGATGAGCATGTTTGCCCCAGCTTGGAATTCCCAGAGCTATAATGGTGACTCTAAAGTTAAGAGAAAGGAAAGTATATTCTGTCTTTGCCCTTTTCTTGTAACCTTTGGGCAGGATACTGGTTAAATCCATATTTGTACCCTTAAGATTAGTTGTTCAGTCATTTTCAGCTGTCTGACTCTTTGTAACCCCATTTGGGGTTTTCTTGACAAAGATACTTGGAATGGTTTGGCATTTCCTTCTCTAGCTCATTTTTACAGATAAGGAAACTGAGGCAAATAGGGTTGTAAGTGACTTACCCAGGGTCATACAGCTAATAAGTGTCTGAGATTAGATTTGAACTGAGGAAGATGTGTTCCTTACTTCAGACCCAGCACTCTATCCATTGTGCCACCTAGTTACTCATTCTTCCTTTAGACGGCTTCTTATTCCCACTGTTCCTTTCTTTAGTGCAGAGAGATGAGCTGTTCTTTCTATCCCTTTTTGTGAACTTCGTATTGAAGAGCAATGTTCTTGCTATCTTTGTTTTAACATGTTAAGGACAAAAGGAAAACACTCAGGAAAAAAATGGAAAGCTACCATAGAAACAATTAGGCTTAGATTCTCCTTTTTATTTTTCTTATGATAGCTGGATAGGGTTTTTTCCTCTATTTAAATTGTAGACTTGCTTATCTTGATTTGTAGTAACTTATTTTGTTAACTCTCCCCTTGGAAGTCTATTACCTGTGTTTTGTCATGACATAAAGTTGATCCTAGTATCAAGTCTCAGTGGAGCTCAGGTTCTGACAGAGAGTACAAGCCTTGATAACACCTGTTATCTAAGTACTATCCTAATTTTGGAGCCGTCTCTCACCAAAAGGGTGGTCTCCAGGAGGTATGGGTTTTTTTTTCTTAATTTTTGTTGTTTTTTGTCCCTTCTCAGGAAAACTTGATTAGGTTATAATATAAGGAGTTCAACAGTCCCTTCATAGGTAGGCTGATGAAATTATGGATCTTTTTTAGTGTTAAAAAAGATCTGGATGGTTTCATGCTTACCATCTTAGCGCAATCTGTAAATGTCTAGAGGATATATGTAGAATTACATAAAGGTTGTGACGTATGTTGGAAAATAATCAAAGTATTCTTCAGCTTGTCCATATTATTTAAATCATATGCATTTATTAAAGTTTTAGGGAATTTACTAGTAAAGTTTGCAAAGTATATTTCTCACAGTAACCCTGTTGTACACACATTCCATGAAATATTATTATTTCCATTTTAAAGATGAAGAAATTGAGACTCTGAGGTTTGTGACTTGCCCAAGTTTATACAGCTAATGAGCAAAGGGGTTATTTGAACCTACAGCTTCCTAATTATAAGTTTTCTAGTGTTGCCAGTGGAAAGTCAAATAAGATAATCTAGGCAAAATGCTTTAAAACTTTTTAAAGGACTGTATGTTGGACCTGTTGTGACTATTGATATGACTGTTACTATCTCACCCAGGTATAAAGGTTCCCCATAAATTTGATATGTTACTTTTTTCCATGTTGTATAAAATATTAAGGTCTGTCTCACAATAAAGATATGAATTCTTTGAGAGCAGGAACCTTTTTTGGTTGGAACCCAGCATTGTGTTTTGCATTTGCACTCAAATGGATCTGTGATTTCACTGATGTGGTCATTTCCTTAAGTAGTGCCCGTTGCCACCCATTCATCACTGCTTGATGTGGGAATCCTTATATAAGTTCCCTGCAGAGGGCTCACTTTGTCATGGAGGTCTCATCTTGTCATGGAGGGCTTACACCCTTTGTTTTGATGTCATGAAGTTACCAGTGTAGCCTTTTTTCATTGTTTGTACTTCATAACCACTTAATAAATAATTATTGAATTTAATGACTGAATAGGCCTGGGAGCAAAATAAGAATACAGACTCCAAAAAGAGGACTATGTAACCTCTCTGAATTAATGAAAGGAGGATAAGAAACTCATGTATTAGCATGAGGTTCAGATACTTTGGACATATCCCTGCCTCCAATAAGTGAAAATTAATATGATCTATATGATAATTTTCACAATATAGTAATATTCTTTCTACATCCAATTTCTTTAAATATCACTAATTTTTTCCTTTGGTAAAAATTGGGGGTGCAGTGAATAGAGCACCAGCCCTGGAGTCAGGAGGACCTGAGTACAAATGGCTTCAGACACTTAGGACAAAAACTAGCTGTGTGACCTTGGGCAAGTCACTTAACTCCAGATTGCCCCCTAAAAAACAAATTAATAAAATCTTAAAATTTGGAGCTTGCAGGGACCTTAGAGCTCATTTCATCCATACCTCTTTATTTTTACAGTTGAAGAATGATGCTCAGAGAGCTCTGCTGATTTGTCCAAGGTCACTGAAGTGTCAGAACCCAAGGATTTGATCTTTTTATGTGCTTCCACATGATTTTAGTGTAGTTTAAAATCATATAATATTTGGAACCAATTTAAAATTGCTATGGCTGCAAGTTTACCTTTGTTAAAGAACCAAAATAATGATCTTTTTATAATGGACCTCCACACATTTTGGCATCCTGAAGTGGTTCTTAATTTTTCTGTCCATTTATCCTTGTGAATTTGGGACACACAATTTTTATTCCTAAAGCTACTTCTATATAGCATATGAAGCCATATCACATGTAGTGAATTAGTGTAAAATTTGTATTTAAAAGCTGCTTTGAGTGTGTGATTGCTTTATACTATATACTTTAGGAAAATATCACAACTTTCCTAAGGGCTCTTACTTAGCTACTCTTAGGAGAAATAAAAACTCCATTAAAATTTTACTTTTTGACTGCTTACAATAGATTGCTATTAGAGGGAAGAGTCTTTGACTGATGTTAGTCAGATTTTCCTTAATCAATGCTGACTTTACAACCAAATACTCCTGTATTTATTACTGTATTTTGTTTTTTTTTTTAATGGTGAATATTCCATTTAGGCCTAAGGTAGAGGAAAGCAGATAAAAAGGTCTGTTAATAGCTCTATGACTTGGTGGTATCCTGAGTGTGACTTGGTTTTAAAGAGTGTAACGTAATCTACATTTAAGAAAAAGCGTTTTTAAGAAGTTTACAATTACATTAAGATTTAGCATAGGGGCAGCTAGGTGGCACAGTGAGTAAAGCGCCGGCCCCAGAGTCAGGAGGACCTGAGTTCGGTTCTGGCCTCAGACACTTAATACCCAAACAAAAAAACTGGCTGTGTAACCTTGGGCAAGTTACTTAACCCCAATTGCCCTCCAAAAAGCAAAAAAAAAAAAAAGATTTAGCATAGCCCTTCAGTCAGTCATTTGATAAGTACCACTAAATTGTTTGTGCTATATTACTAATATTTAAAAATAAAAGCAGTTCTCTTCAAAAAAAAAAAAAAAAAGAAGTTTGGGGCAGCTAGGAGGCACAGTGAGTGGAGTGCCTGCCCTGGAGTCAGGAGGACCTGAGTTTGGATTCAGCCTCAGACACTTAACACACACACACACAAAACCTAGCCTTATGACCTTGGGCAAGTTACTTAACCCCAATTGCCCTCCAAAAAGCAAAAAAAAAAAAAAAAAGCAAAACCAAAAACAAATGAAAAAAGAAGTTTATAACTAGATTTGAAATAGTAATGCCAATGTGATTTGTATAAATCTGGGGGGGGAAGTAAAGAAATTTAAAGAAAGGTGATACCCTCTCAGTTCTTTTTACTGTCTTTTGAGTGGAAAGGATTTACAGAAGCTTATGTAATGTCTATGAGGTAGCACTATAATCTCTCTAAATTGGTGTATTTTTAAGAAGGCTATGTCCTTAATAGTGGGATAGGGAGCCTTGAATTAAGGGTCTTGAGTACATACAACTTGCCTTGAAAATATATGCATATTCTCTCATTTTTTCTGCCTTAGGGTAACCTAGATATACAAAGAGAGAAAAAAATTTTAAACCACATTTTCCCAGTTAGGGGTGTGGGCAGATAGTTTTTCTGGCAAGTAGAGAAATTAAATGGAATTTCTTTTGGATAATATACCTTTGTAAATATCCAGGAGAAGGAAGCAGTACTGATTACATATTAGTGCATGCTGTTTCTTTACAATCATTAGTTAATAAGCAAAGTGACTACTATGCTAGATCCTGGAGATAGAGACAAATGAAACAGCTCTCACCCTTGGTCAGAGAAAATAGCAAGTACCCACATAAGGGAACATAGCATATGTATAAAGTAAATACAGAATGATTTTGGAGGGGTTATGTGTCACTGGCAACTGGGAAGCTCAGGAAGGACCTTAGGTAGGAGGTGGCATAGGATAATCTAGGTGGTGCACTGGATACAGTACCAGGCCTGGAGTCAGAAAGATCTGAGTTCACATTTGGCCTCAGCTGCTGGCTTTGTGACACTGGGCAAGTCACTTAAGCCCTGTTTGCCTCAGGTCCTCATCTGTAAAATGGGGACACACTGGAGAAGGAGATGGCAAACCACCTCAGTATCTTTGCCAAGAAAACCCTATGGACAAGTGTATTGGGTCATGAAGAGTTAGACATGATTGAATGACTGAACAACAACCGGAGGTAGCAAGTGAGCTAAGTTTGAAGGAGGTTAGGGATTCTAAGATGTAGATATTAGGAGGAAGTACAAGTCATGGAGAGGGAAGGTAGAATGTCATTTGCATAGAACATTGAGTAGGCTACTTGTTTGGACTATAGAGTGCATGAAGAAAGTATTGTCCAGTCTTGAGAGCTTGCCTGAAACCAGATTGTGAAAGGTTTTCAAGTTCAGAGGAGTTTGTATTTTTTCCTAGAGACAAGAACAAAGGATTGGAGCTTTTTGAGCAAGGGATGATGTGGTTAGATCACTGTTTTAGGAATAGCTCTTTGGCACTTATGTGGAGGATGGATTGGGGAAAGAAGAGGCAAGGAAACTAATTAAGAGCAGTTGTCCAGATGAGAGCCTAAACCAGGGTGTTAACCATGTTGGTAGAAAGCGTACTGTGTCTAATACTACAAAAGAGTTTGGTCTTAGATGGAAGAAGGTGAATGAATGGCTTGTTTCAGGCCATTTTTCTTCTTTGATTTGGCACTATATTGGTGTGTGATCTAAATATCCCTACTATGGCTAATAGAAGACCTGGAGAAGTTAAAAAACAGGAAGGTGATAATAGCTTTCAGGGAGCTAGTTTTCCAGTTGTTTTGCCCTCAGTTTGGTGGTCAAAGAACTTTAAAAATTTTGGTCACAAATCATATGTGGTGACCTCTTCTCTCCTACCCTTTATTCTTTTGGCTGCTGTATTAAAGGATAGAAAGTGATTTTCTGATAAATGAATTTCTTTTTTAGCAAGAAACAACACTAATTCAGACCTTCATTTCATTTCAATTCTACAAGTTTTTTTTTTCTTTTTTGGAGGGGGAACATAGGGCAATTGGGGTTAAGTGACTTGCCCAAGGTTATGTGGCTAGTTTTGTGTTAAGTGTCTGAGGCTGGATTTGAACTCAGGTCCTCCTGACTCCAGTGCCAGTGCTCCTATTCACTGCATCACCTAGCTGACCCTCTACACACTTAAAAAATTTTTTTAAATTTTTGCTTTTTTTTTTTCATTTTTCAAATGCTTTACTTCTGATTTACATCATTCATTTCCGCCAGATTTTGAGTTACAAATTTTCTCCCTGTTTTTCCCCTATCCACCGCCCCAAAATAGCAATCCCACAGGATATCCCCTCCTCCAATCTGCTGCTCTCTCCCATACTTTCTCCCAAACCCCTTTCGACTTTTCCAGTGGATCTCTATGCCCTGGTGCCTGTGTATTTTATTTCCCAATTACATGTAAAATAGTATTAATAATAGTATATATATATATATATGTATATATATATATTTAAACATTTGATTTTAAAACTTTGAATTCCAGATTCATTCCCTTCCTCCCTTGTCACCCACCTTTACTGGGAAGATAAGCAGTTCAGTATAGGTTGTACATGTGTGGCTAATGCAAAACAATAACATAGTGAATATATTGTAAAAGACTGTCTATATTTCCCTCCCTCCTATCCCACCTCCCATTTGTTCTATTCTCTACTTTGATCCCGTCTCTTTTCAAAAGTGGGTGCTTCCAACCTCCCTCCCCCCCAGCCTACCCTCCCCTCCATCATTCCCCCTCTCATCCCCTTCCCCCTCTCATCCCCTTCCCCCCCTACTGTCCTGGAGGGTGAGATACCCTATTTAGTGTGTATTTCATTCCCTCCTCAAGCCAAATTCAGTGGGAATAAGGTTGACCCATTCCCTTTTGCCTTCTTATTCTTCCCCTCCATTGTAACCATTTTCCCTTGCCTCTTCTATATGAGATAGTTTACCCCATTCTGTCTCTCCCCATCTCCTCTCATTATATTCTTCTCTCACCTCTTAATTTCACCTTTTAAGTATCATCCCTTCCTGTTAAATTGGTCCTGTGCTCTCTATGTATACATTCACATATGTATTCATATGCCCATATACCTATATATATATATATATATATATATATATGTATCTATTCCCTTCAACTATTTTCATACTGAGAAAAGTTTCCTCATTTACAATTATTGTTTTTCCATGTAGGAATGTAAAAAGTTCAACTTTGATAAGTTTCTTATGATTTCTTTTCCCTGTTTACCTTCTCAGGTTTCTCTTCTTGTATCTGAACGTCAGATTTTATATTTAACTTTGGTTTTTTCATCAAGAATGCTTGAAAGTAGGGGCGGCCAGGTAGCACAGTGAGTAAGAGCACCGGCTCCAGTGTTGAGAAGACCTGGAGATCGAATCCCAGGCTCAGACACTTAGCACCCACCCAAAAACACCTGGCCGTGTAACCTTGAGCAAGTTACTTAATCCCAATTGCTTAGGGGCAGCCAGGTGGCTCAGCGAGTAAGAGCACCGGCTCCAGTGTCGGGATGACCTGGATCAAATCCAGGCTCAGATACTCAGCACCACACCCAGAAAAAACTGGCCGTGTAACCTTGAGCAAGTTACTTAACACCGATTGCTTTAAAAAAAATGCTTGAAAGTCCTCTATTCCACTGAATGACCATATTTTCCCCTGAAACATGATACTCAGTTTTGCTGGGTAGGTGATTCTTGGTTTTAATCTGAGCTCCTTTGACCTCCGCAATATCATATTGCAAGCCCTTCGATCCCTCAGTGTAGAAGCTGCCAGATCCTGGGTTATCCTGATTGTGTTTCCACAATATTCAAATTGTTTCTTCCTGGCTGCTTGTAATATTCTCTCCTTAATCTGGGAATTCCAGAACCTGGCTATAATATTCCTAGGAGTTTTCTTTTTAGGATCTTTTTCAGGAGGTGATCGGTGGATTCTTTCAACCTCTATTTTGCCCTCTGGTTCTAAAACATCAGGGCAGTTTTCTTTGAGAACTTCCTGGAGGATGATTTCTAGGTTCTTACTTTGGTCATGGCTTTCATGTAGTCCAATAATTTTTAAATTATCTCTCCTGGATCTATTTTCCAGGTCAGTGGTTTTTCCCATGAGATATTTCACATTGCCTTCTATTCTTTCATTTGTTTGGATCTGTTTAACAGCATCTTGATTTCTCATAAAGTCATGAGCTTCCATTTGCTCCAATCTAATTCTGAAGCCATGATTCTCCTCAGTGAGCTTTTGACATTCTTTTTCCATCTGGCAAATTTGGCTTTTTAAGGCATTCTTCTCATTGCCTTTTTGAGCCTCCTTTGCCATTTGAGTTAGTCTATTTTTTAAGGTGTAATTTTCCTCAGTCAGGCTGTTGACTCTCATTTCATAATTTTCTTGCATTGTTCTTATTTCTCTTCCCAATTTTTCCTCCACTTATCTGCTTTTAAGGTCCTCTGTGGCCTGTAACCAGCTCATATTTTCCTTTGAAGCTTTTGGTGAAGGAGTTCTGACTTCACTGTCTTCTTCCTGTTCCATGCTTTGCTCCTTTTTGTACCCAAAATAGGAGTCTAATGTTGGAATCTTCTGTCTGCTTTGTTTCCTTTGCCTGGGCATGTTGCCCCTCAGTCACTTGACCACTGGGCTTTTTGCCACAGTAGGACTCTGCCACCAGACAGGGGAGCTTTCATCCCAAACGCTGGGGTTTTCTCAGCTGCCGGAGGTATTAGATGCATGCCCTCTCTGAGGCCTCCACATGCTCTGGCAAGCTGGACACACACCCCAAGACCTCCACCCTAGACTGCAATCCAGATCCAAGAAGGTTAAAGCAAGAGCGATTACCCCTCAATCTGGTCACTTGGTCCCCCTACACTCTGCAGGCCAGGAGCTGAAGCTTCCACGTGGCGCTGGCTGGCTGTGCCAGTCTCAGCAGCTTCTCGCAAAAGCCAGCACTCCCACTTCCTGGGTCCCAAAGTCCAGACTGCACTGACCTCACTTTGTCCTTCACATCTATGTGTTGATAAATCTGGAAATGGCTGCAGCTGCTGCTGATCTGGAGTCCCTCTAGCCGGGGGCTGGTCAGGCCCATCCTGGGGCTAAAGCCTCTGCCTCGTGTGGGCCTGGGCTTGGCTCCCAGAGCACTGTGCTGGCTGATTCCTGCCGGCCTGCTGGACTGTCCTCAGTGGGAGGTTAGCTTCTCTGTGTCATTTTGTGGGTTCTGCAGCTCCAAAGTTTGTTTAGAGTCCCCTTTTTACATGGATTGGGGAAGGTGGAAGCTGGAGCCACGGGGAAGTCCTGCTTCTGCTCCCCTCTACACACTTTTTAAAGCACCTGTGTGTTAGGTACTAGAAAAAGTAAAGATGAAGTAATACTCACCTTATCCCAAAGTAGTTTACAATCTGAATCTTACCTAATAACTAAGTAACTATGAAAAATGCCTTTAACCTCTAAGCTATTGATTCTCCCATTTGACCAATCCAGGGATTCCTTCTCTGTCTTCAAAAGCTAAAAACCACAAGGCCATTTCTCCTTCACTGTCTTTATAAGAAAACTTTATATTATAACATTATAACTTGTCATTATAAGAAAAAAATCACCAAAATTTATGGAAATATAATAATATAAATGTTATTGCATCCAAAGTAATAAAACTGAGCATACTTGAAATTAAAGTACAGGCTTTTTTCACATCATAAATATTAATATTCTTCTACTGCACTTTTTGGAGGACCCAACTATATCTTGAAAATCAATGCTTTAAAGTAGTTCTCTTTATTTCCGCTTTCTAAATTGGAGATTAATTTGCATTGCACTCTAGTCTTTGCCTTTAAAAAAAAATTATTTAATTTTAGTTTTCAACATTCCCTTCCATAAGATTTTGAGTTTTAAATTTTCTCCACCATCCTTTTCTCCCCCATTCCTAAGACGGCATGCAATCTGATAAAGGCTCTACATATGTATTCTTATTAAGCATATTTTTTTTGCTTTTTTTTAAAGATAATTTTGTAGTTACTGTTAAAATATACCTGTTCATTTAAAAATTACAGTAAAATAAAAATGACTATTTCCCAGGAGTTTCCTCTTCATCTTATATCATTTAGAGATCTCCTATAAACTCCTCCTTCACTACTATCTTTGATGATGAGATGGTCATTATAAACATACTCTCTTAATTGTATTCCTTCCCATCTTCTCCAGCAGATTGTCCCCACTATCAGCACCTTCTCTCTAAACTTGTTTCCCTTCCTATTGACCCTCTGTGTTGCTTACAGATACATGCTCATGTGTTTTCCAAACTTAAAAACTTTCTTCATTCCACAATCACTGCTAGCTGTCATCCAGATTTCTTTCTTCCCTTTTCCCAACTAAACTCCTGAAGAAAACCATCTACATTTTGTACTTTTACTTTCTCTCTTCCAAACCCTTAAAATTTGGCTCCCAGCTTTATAATTCAAATGAATCTTTCCTCTCCAAAGTTGCTGACAATCTCTTAATTGCCAAAACTAATGACCTTTTCACAATCATCCTCGACCTCTCTGTAGCCTTTGACACTCTTGATCACCATTTCCTTATGAATACTCTCTCCTTTCTAGATTTACTCCTGCTTTTCCTACCTGTCTGGCCATTCCTTCTTAGTTTCTTTTGCTGGATTTTTATTTAAGTCATACCCATTAATCATGTGTATTTCCCAAGTTTCTATTCTGGGCTCCCTTCTCTTTTCCCTCTACACTTTTTTTCTTGATGATCTCATCAGCTCAGTTTCCATGAGTTCAATTATCTTCAGGAAGAAGATTCCTCAACTTGAATATCTAGTCCTAGTCCCTCTCCTGGTGTCAAGTCCTTTGTCACCAACGGCCCTTTGGACATCTTGAACTAGATGTATCATAGATATCTCAAATTCAACATGTCTAAAACAGAACTCATTATCTTTTCCCGAAAACCCTCCCCACTCCCTAACTTCTTTATTACTGTTGAAGTCACAACTATCCTCCCAATCACTTAGGCTCAAAATTTCAGTGTCATCTTCAACTCCTCGCTGGGACCTAACCTAATACATCCCAAATATGGCCAAATCTTGTTGTTTCTACCTTCACAACATCTTCACATCTCGTACATATCTTCTTCTTTCCACTTATTCAGCCACCATTCTAGCACAGGCTCCCATCAACAGCTTTAAGCTTTAATCTAGACAATGGAAGTAGCTTTTTAATTGATCCCCTTGCCCCAAGCCCTCTCCTCAGTCCCATCAGTCTTCCACTGTACTACCAAGTGATTTTCCTGAAGTCCAAGCATATGTCTCATCTTTATTCATTATGCTCATTTGGCTCCCTGTTACCTCCAGGATCAAATTTAAAACTGTTTGGCATTTAAAGTTCCTTACAATTTGGTCCCTTCCTGTTTTTTCAGTTTCCTTATATTTTACTACCCTCCATACACACTGTAATTCAGCTGTGCCAGCCTGCTTGCTATTCTGGCACATCTCTGTGCCCTTTCACAGGCTTTTGCCTTGACCTGTAATGCTCTATCCCCTTGCTTCCGGCTCTTACCTTCCCTGGGGATTTTTTTTTTAACACTAGGCTTAAATTCTACCTTCTGCAGAAGACCTTTCCTGGTAGTACTCCCCGATGCTAGTACCTTCCCTCTGAGATTACCTTACATCTACTCTGTTTATATCATGTATACAAAGATATATTTACATTTTGTCTTCCTTATTAGAATGTGAGTTCCTTGAGATCAGGGACACAGCATTTATCTTTTTGTCCCCAGAACACATCTCCTGGCCTTATTAAATGGTTGTTGACTGATTTCAGATAGACAAATTACTGACGTTATTAGCAATAGTTGAAAAATAGTTATAAACTTCATTATTAGAAAGGTTTTTTTAAACCACCTTTCATCCTTTGAAACTAGAAAATTCCAAAGGTGAATCACCTTTAACAAGAGCCTTAATCATAAGGTTCTTTCCTTCAAATTTTGCACATTGTATTTTAACACCCAGGCACGAATAGATATGGCACATAATGAATGTTTTACAAATACTATCTCATTTGATAGAATCACCTAGTCCAGCCTTCTCATTTTGTGGATAAAGATTAATCAGCCATGTGGAAAGTAAAATCCTTATTGAATAAAATCATTTTTTTATTTAAAGGAGAATCCAAAATGTATTGAAGATCCTTAAATTAATTTAAAAAATGTGAAAGTGTTTACTTTTGTTATGTAGTATAGCACATAAGCCTAGGACAACAGCATGCCCCCAGATATTTTCTCTTTGTGCACAGTTGTAGATAAATATGGTGTACTCTAGACAGAATATTGAAGTTGGTCAAATTTTGTTATCACTTTCCTTTCCCATTCACCCTTTGGTGGCTTCTTCTCACCTTTATGACAATCCACCCCATCCTTTTCTTTTCTCTAATCCTTTGCCATTCAAAACTAGAAATAATCTGGTATTTGTCCTTGTCAGGTTGAGGTGACCTATTTTTCTTTGTTAGAATTGAGTCTAAATTGTTTCAGTTGTAAATGTGAATGTGCATATTAAACTTGTTTCTGATTTTGGTATGAAAGATATTTCTCTGGTTAAAGGAACTTTAGGCATTAGCAAGTGGGTAGTGAGATATTAAGAGGTGTCAGGGAAAGCATTATCATATTTACATAACAGGTATAACTCTGGGTTAAGCAACTTTTTTTTCCTTTGGAGGGGGAAAGGTAGGGCATTTGGGGTTAAGTGACTTGCCCAAGGTCACATGGCTAGTTTTGTGTTAAGTGTCTGAGGCCGCATTTGAACTCAGGTCCTCCTGACTCCAGGGCCACTTCTCTATTTACTGAACCACCTAGCCACCCCTGGGTTAAGCAACTTTTGTTCACACTTATGAATGGATGATGATAATCCCCATATAGATCACCTTTGTCCTTGTGGAATAGGGGAAAGGATGAGATACTGGACCATCACCCTTGGCTTCTAAGAAGAGGATGAAGAGTAGAGGGCAGGCTGGGGTCATGGCAAACTTTAGAAATAGGGAAAGTTTCTTTGTCTATCCTACTTCTTTGATTTTTTGGTGTCTCTACTGCTAGTAACTCACTATTCTCATACTCTGCAATGACTAGCCAAAGCAGTATCCTACTCAGGCAGAAAGTTCCCCGTGTTCCAAGACTACCTGATTCTCTCCAGAAAAAAATCAAAATGCTCATTTCTTTAGTCCTCATTGTTGGGAAAGCAGTGTGATTGAATTGTTAGAAATTCAGGGTGTAGAGATTGTGACTCAGTTTTAGGTATTTAAGGTTTAGATAGCTTTCCTTAAGCAGCAAGACTAGTCTCATCACTTTACTCCTTTATATTCAGGATAGCATATTGCTGGATCATTACAATATACTCTGTTGAAAGTGTAGTTGGTTTTGGATCTTGCTTTTTTACAAAAGTGTTTTATCATTCCTTTTTGTTTTTACACTATAGTCATTTTGATTTTAAACACTTCTTTCACCTGTTGAATCCTTTGAAACAAAAACATTCAAGCAAAACTAAGCAATGCATCAGCAGTTCCCTTTCTTTACTAAAGAGCTATGTTTCATGATCAATTCTATAGCTCTCATTATAATTCATGAATGTAACTGTCTTTTAGTGGTCTTATTGTTTGCATTATTGTAGTCATTGTGTATTTTGGTCTATTGGTACTACTTTCTAAGCTCTATTTCCTTGGTACTGGGCACACATTGTTGTACACTAGAAACAGCCCTGCATTTGGAATCAGAAGACCTGGGTTCAAATCCCATCTATTAGTAGCTTTGTGACCTTGGGCAAGTCATTCAGTTCTCTGGACCTTTTACAGTTTCCTCATCTGTAAAACAAAAGCATTGAACTAAGTGACCTCCAATGTCTCTTTCCAGCTCTAAATCTATGATCCTGTGATCACCCTGATTCCACGCTTCTACAAGTGTTACCATGTTTTTTTTGAATTCCTTGTTTCTTATGACACACAATAGTATTCTATTACATTTACATATTACAATTTATCAAACTATTTCCCAGTTACAGGTACCCATTTTGTTTCTAATTTTTCACTATCACAGAGAATTTCTGTGACTATTTTGTTATGTAGGCCTTTCATTTTGTCATTAACCTCCTTGGTATATATGCCCTGTATTATGGGTTCTCTGAGTCAAAGAGTATGAACGGTTTAATGATTTTTCTCATATGATTCCAAAATTTTTTTCTAGAATTTATTGTTGGATTAATTCATAGGATCTTAGATAGATTAAGAGTTTTAAGGGACCTTGATGGTTAAATCCAAATTCATCTCCTCCCTCTCCTCTTATTTTAAAAATTAAATTTCTATTTTTTTAATTAATGAAAATCTACCTTCTCTCTTCTCCCACATTCCCCTTTCCCTTCCCTCTCCCGCAACTCATTGAGTGAGGAAAAAAACCCAAAACTTCATTTACAAACATGTAAATTATCCAGCAAAACAAATTCCCCCATTGACTGGTGCTTTCTCTCTCTCTCTCTCTCTCTCTCTCTCACACACACACACACACACACACACACACACACACATCTCAGTCCGTACTCTGAATCTATTACCTCTATAGTTAGCATAATGTTTGTTTCAACATGAATTTTCTGGAATCATGTTTGGTCATTGTGTTGATCACAGTTCGAAAGTCTTTCAAAGTTGTTTGTTTTTCATAATAATGTTATTGTATAATTTGTACTCCTAACTTCACACTGCATTAGTTTATACAAATTTTTACAAGTTTCTCTGAAACCATCACCTTCATCGTTTCTCATAGCAGAAGCATATTCTTTTACATTCATGTACCATGCTTCTTTATCTATTCCTCAACTGATATAACCCCTCATTTTATAAATAAGAAAACTTTTGTAAAGAGAGGTAAAGTTACTTGTCAAAGGTCACACAGACATTAATGGCAGAGCCTAGATTTGAACCCACATCCTTTGATTAAAAAAATCCCATGCCCTTTCCACTGAACCACACTGCCTTTGAAATTCATAGTAATACAAGAATATATTAGTATATATTTGTCTTCCCACCTATTATTTCCACTATATTTCATTGCCAGTTTGATGGTTCAGTGGTGAAACTTGAGAGTGGCTTTAGTTTGCAGTTTTCACATTGTGTTTTGGACCATGTTTTTATATGGTTGATCATTTGTAGTTCTTCCTCAAAACTTTTGATCCTCTGACCACTTATTTTTTTGTGAGTGGTCTTATTATATCAGTTCTCTGTATATCATGGTAATACTTGTAATGTTTTTCCATTGTGAATAATGGTAGCCTTTGGTTTTAGATATACTTTTTTATAATAAAAATGACCCTTCTTTGGCTATGCTTTGTAGATTAGTTTTTTGTCTTGTTTTTTGTTCTTAGCATAAGTGAGTGTTGTACTTTGTCAAAGATTTTTTCTGTATCTGTTAATATAGTTGTGTGGTTAGGAGTGTTTTTTCTTTAATGTGTCAATCATATTAATTGTATTCCTGGAGTTGAGCCATCCTGCATCCCTTACAAACAAATCCAGTTTGAGCATAGAGAATAATTATATATATATATATATATATATAGATAGATAGATAGATAGATAGATATAGATATAGATAGATATATATAGATAGATAATCTTTTTGCTAGAATTTTATTTAAAATTTTTGAATCTTCTTGGTAGGTTCTTTTTTAATCTTCAGATTGATTATATGCCTTGTTTTCAGACTTTAACAGAATTTTTTTATCCTTAAAAATTTTTGTTAATTTTTTTGAAGAATTAAAGCAGCACCTTACTTTAGATTCCTCAAAACTGTATTTTTTTATTTAGAGCTTTAACAATGTATAACATACTACACATAATACAAACCAAACCAAAGATAAGGATTTCTGTTGCTAGATATTGCCAAATATATCATTCTAAAGCAATGAATCTGTTCCCCAAAAATGATGTGGAAAATAAAACTGAAATAAATATGTGTTACTGTTGGGCTAATGGATTGTGGGCTCATTCCCTCAACTACATTTGAGAGTACTTGCAAAGAGCTTCCTGTTTCACACTGAATGTGAAAGTGTCAATTAGAAAGCTTCCTAGAGCTGGGGACTTAAAGCCTGGAGAAGGCAATCAAAGACTAAAAAGTTAGATGCCCTGCTCCAACAAGATCCAAGATTTAGCCAAGACTTGAGTGTGGGCAAGCACATTGGTTGCCTGGCAGAAGGAGTAGAAGAATGTCCAAAATCAATATCATTCTTCATGCCCTTAAAGGTTTAGGAACCAGTGTTACACCAAGTTAGAGTCTAACATAGAGTTTGTTTTTAAGAGGACAAAAAGGTAAAATCAAATATATATCCTAAAAACCCTTTCCATTGCACTAGACATGGATTTCAGTTCAGCTAGTCTAACAGTGAAAGATGTATAGGTCAAACACATGACATTCAAAGCATCTCTGACAACCTTAGAATCTTTTCCCTCCAGAATACCCCTATATCTCTGATTCATGGCAAGAGTGAGAACATAACAACAAAGTTTGGTCTTGAATATGTATATAGCCTTCCAGAAACACCAGGGCCAAGCTGGGAAAGATACTTCTTAAAATACAAATAAAATAAGTAAAATGGGTGGAGTCCCCACTCCAGGGCTTAAATGTCCCAACATTCCTATGCTTTACCTTCCTCTTCCCTGTTCCCACAGGAATCAGGCTCTTATTCAGATCAGTGTGTGATGTGCAGAAGTACCCTTCCTGGCTCCTCCTTTCCCACCTTCAACAGCAACAAACCCAACACAACATTCTCTTTTACTTTTAAGTAGAGAGTGAAGCCGTTGCAGGGAAAGGAGGCCTCTAGGGGACTGATGGGAATAACTTGGGGCTTCCCAAAGTGAGAGATGCTCCATGGCAGGGTGGAGGTGGGCAGTTCTTCCATGAGTTCTTCCAGTGTCCTGGTCATTGTTTTATAATAATAAAACTTTTTTAATGTCTTTCAATTCAGAGCCCATTTCCTTAAATTTGCTCATTAACTGAAGAAATTCTGTTTTCTTTTCCTCTGAACATTTCCAGAGCTTCTACCTAAATGAGATCAAAGCCCTTTTCATAGAACTGTCCACGTGCAAACAAATAGTCAAAAACCTGCTCTATATTTTCTTGCTTCTTATTCGTGGCTTTCAAGACACAGTCATGTAGCCCCCGTTGACCACCATCTTCATACACTGCTTCCTTACATACATACAATTCTTCTACACAATGGTGCTTACAGGTCCAATAAGTTGGTGTACTTGAACCCTGGAGAGAACTGGGGGTGTTGGGCATTTGCTATGGCCTGCCATTGTGAGGTGTGACCTTTAGCACTGTTTGGAGGTGATGATTTCTATGCAGAGACAAAATAGACAAGGTAGGCAGTTGGGATAAGAGGGCTAGTACTGGTGCATGCTTGCCACTGCCAAATGAATGCTGAAAGTTTTACCTCATTGTGTCCATTGAGTTCACTAATATTGTTCTGGGATCAGGCCTTTAAGGAATTCAAGAAAGTGTCATTGTGAAGGCAAGTGATGCTGTGAAAAGTACTTGCAAGCTTTGCTGTCTTCTGCTCCCTCTCATCTGAGTCAAGTTTGGGGAATGAAAGATATTTGATATTACTCACAGCAGTGACAGGAGAGAGGGACTCTTTGGAAGACAGTGACAGCTTTTCAAAGTTACTTACCTACTTGTGGTAAAGTGATAAAGCCATTGGGTTTGTGAAAGGACTTGAAATCCAGTTAAGCCCATTCCAGGGATTCAAGACTTCCTGGTCTTGCTGCACAAACCCAGAGCCTCCTTTGGTCCAGGTCGTGTCTAAGAACTGGGCCACAGTAGGCCCAGTTGTACCAACAAGAACGTTTCTTAATTATTCTTTCTCATTAGTAGTTTTTAATTCCATGTTATCAAATGGAACCTCTTCACATTCAAAGTCAGTGGGGTTGAAGTCTGCCTTTGAGATACACTGATGATCTTCTGTTTTATGGCATTGCTGTGGACACAGGTTGGGGTGAGGATATTGTGCTGTAAGGTGGCAAAGATGAGGTTAATGGAAAGTCACATTGTGGTCAGGCAGTGTGTCTTTGAGTAACCCAGTTTTCTCTTACCCTCTGGGCCACTTTTGGAATTCACTTTGGCTTCTGTTTCTTAAGCCTTTCACTCAGCTTCCCCTTGAGCTTTCTGGATTTTCATAATGCCTTCTGCCCAATTGATTGTGGGGTTTTTCCCCCCTAGGAAAACTCCTATTGTATTTCCCTGACAGCTCATGAACTATCAGGCTAGGTAAGTCTGATAGGCAGAGTTTTGAATTTGTGTCCTATCTTAAATGGGACATTATCAGGGTACCGAAAGTCCCTTGAAAATCTAAATCCAATTTCTTAAAAACCATGTAGAATTTGCTGTGTGACCCTGCACAAGTTACTTAACTGTTCTCTGCCTCAGTTTCTCAGCTTCTGCAAAAGGAGAGTGATAATCCAGGCACCACTACTGTGTCTAAAGCTTGAAAGGTATCGCTGTAGGCTGACCCGCCAGCCATTCTAGTTTGGTCCCCAAAGCACTTACAGCTGCCCCGAGGGACAGTGAGTGGTGCTGCCCCTCTAGCTCTGCCCTCCCCTTTTCTCTCTTGAAAATAAAAGAGTAAAATTAATCTGACATATGTCTAAGAATATTTTTAGCTGCATTATGATCTGTGACTCACTTTCCTCACTGGTAAAATAAGAGAGTTGGACTAAATGATCCCTAAAGTTTCTTCCAGTCCTTAATTCTATAATCCTATGCATGACTGTTAGGCATAAATATTAAGCAATTCATATATTTCATTAACGTGTACAGTGAATACTTGTTGAATCATTGCAAATAAGATGTCAGCCATTATTTTTGCAACTGAGTTAGAAATGGTATCAGGAGTGACATTTTTAATTTGCTATATATAACGTATACAATTCTTAATAAATATTTACTAATTTAAAGTACTTATAAAATGATATTATGCTAAATGGATATAAAATATATGTCTTAGAGTTGGAAGGGATAGCAGAAGTCAACAAGCTTGTAAGAATCCACTTTACAACATCACTAATTTAAAGTGGTCATCCAGCTATTATCTAACTGAAAAATAAGCAAGCTAAAAAAAGTATTTGCTAAACACCTATTTCTTGGACACTGTCTTAGGACTGGGGATTTAAAGACAAAAAATGAGTCACTTTTTCCTAGATTACATTATACTCTGAGACTAGAGCGCACAGTTAGCTAAGTAAAGAAAACATAAAATAAATACACAGTAGGTTGTTTTTTGGGGAGAGAAGCACTGACCGTTGGGACAAGCATTTCAGAAAGGCCTCTTACAGGGGGTTGCTCTTGTCTTGAACCTTGAAAGGAGCTAAGGATTCCAAGAGGCAGAAGTAAAGAGGGAGAGCGTTGCAGGCTTGGGGGACCTCCTGCCAAACAGGGAGCTTTAGTGATAGGAAGCAGTGAACAGTGCCAGTTTGGTTGGAATGTAGCATTCATGAGGTGGGGCTTGTGTAATCACCCTGGAAAGATAGGTTAAAAACAGTGTTGTAAAGGGTTTCAAATGCCAAACATTGAAGTTTTATCCTTGGGGAAATAGGGAACCATTGAAACTTCTGAAGCAGGGGGAATGATAAAATCAGAGCTGTGCTTTAGGAATGGAACATTAAGCTGGTAGCTGTGTGCAAGAGAGATTGGGGAGGGGAGAGGCTGCATTTAAGGAGATCTTATAGGAGGCTTGCAGTACATAAGGTATAGAGGTGCTAAGGGACCTAAACTAGAGTAGTGCCTATGTGAGGGTGGAGATAATTGGAAGGATACAGAGGATGTTTGGAAGTGTGACAGCTGACTGGAATGTGAGGTGAGTGAGAACGAGTCTAGGATGACACCAAGATTGCAAACCTGGGTGACTGGAAGAGTGGTATCCCCCCTAATAAAGCATTTAGAAGAAAGGATGAGTTCAGGGGGAAAGACAGTGAGTTCTGTTTTGTACATGTTGAGTTTGAGATTCTGTCTGGATGTACATGTGGGCATATATGCCCAGCAGGTACTTGATGATAATAGATTAAGTTTAGGAGAGGATGAAGATCAGCTATGTGAGTCATCTACATAGAGGTACTAGTTGAATCCATGGAAGCTGGCAAGATCATTAAGAATGTAGAGAGAAAGAAGAGAAGGGGGCCTCACAGAATTCATGGGCAATAAATGTTGAGACATATGTAATGATCCTCTAAAGAAAACTAAGAAACCGTTATAAGAAGAGTCAGGAGAGAATAATATCATAAAAATCCAGTTATGGGAAGGGTATTCAGTAAGAGGCACCAGGCAACTTGTTACGTATGTTATAGAGAAATCAAGTAGGATGATGACTGACAAAAGCCCAAGAGCTTTGGGAATGGCAGCATCTTCCCATTCCCGCACCTTCCCCAGCACATACCTTTAGCCCATTTGGGAGTGTCACTTTCCAGCCCAGCTCTTGCAACTGCCCTGGGAAGCAAAGCCTGTGGATTTGAGACCTGATGATTTCATCTGAAGGTGCTACAGCCCCATTCTATACAATTCTATGCACTCTAAGCAACTCCCATAGCTTTTTGAAGACTCCGAAAACAAAGTTCTCACAACCAAAAATCCTTGGCATTATCAGATGGTTTATTATCAGAAAAAGATAGGATTTTATTAGTTGAAATGACATTAAAGATGAGTAACCATGCTTTGCCTCTGTACCCTAAGATTCATGAGACATTTCCCTGTGACTTGCAGCTAATGCCTCTTATACAGGTGGTCTCTCTGTTAGGAAAGCTCCTTGAGAGCAGGAACTGACTTGCTTTTACTTTTTTATTTATAGTCCCAGTGCTTAGAACAGTATTTTGCACATAGTAAGTGCTTTAAAAATGTCTTTTCATTAATTTCTTCGGAAGGTCATTGAATTTAGCAAAAAAAGAGATTATGGTGACCTTGGAAAAAGCAGTTTCAGTCCATTGGCAGGGAAACTCCTCCAAGAACTTTTGCAGAGTGAAGTGAGAAAAATTAGGAGAACATTTCACAAAACAACAATGTTATAGAGAAGAACAGATTTGAAGGGCTATTTTAAAAAATTCACTTTATTAAATTTTCAGGTCCACATTCTTTTATTCCCAACCTCCCTTTTTGAGAAAATGAGAAAAACAAAGTCCATTACAAACATAGTCAAGCAAAACAAATTCATGCATTGGCTATCTCTCTCTCTCTCTCTCTCTCTCTGCACTCTGGTCCATCATCTCTATCAGGATGGGGGCTGCACATTTCACTGAGGCCTCTGGAATTACGGTTGGTTGTTGTGATGATCAGTCTAAGTCTTTCGGAACTGTTTGTCCTTACAATATTGTTGTTGTGGTATAATTGTTCTGGTTTTCAAAGATTTTAGAACTCTGATCAATGGAGCAGTAAGGCATGAGTTCAGAGGAATACCACCACAAATGAAAACGGTATCTATACCTTTGGACATAACCAAGGTTGGAGTTTGCTTTGCTGAATTATGGTTGGTTGTTGTGAGGGTTTTCTTTTTGTTTCATATAAATACATATACATATACATACATAAGTGTGTATAGATTTTTTTTTATTTTGTGTGTGTGTGTGTGTGTGTGTGTGTGTATGAGAGAGAGTGTGTGTGTTTATTTATTAAAAGAAAGAAAAACAGCCTATTTTCATCTTAGACCATTTGTCTGTTGGGGAATGGCAGTTGGTGGTACAGTGGAATGAGTGCTGAACCTGGAGACGGGAAACCTTGAGCTCAGACATCACTTCAGATTTTTACTGTCCGTGACCTGAGCTAACCATTCTAACTCCCTGATTCTTGCTTTCTTCATCTGTGAAATGAGAATGACAATAGCACTTATTTTCCACAGTTGTGAGGATCTAATGAGAAAATTTATTTAAAGCTCATTGGGAACCTTTAAAGCACTTTTATAAATTCTAGCTGGTTCTATTTATGAATTTTAATCAGTTCTACATATATCTTGTAAATGAGACATTGATCAGAAAAACTTGCTGCAATTTTTTTTACCCAGTTACCCTACCCATTTGACTTTAAAAAGGAAAAGCTTTTCCTTCTGATTTTAATTGCATTGGTTTTGTCTAAAAGTTTTAAATTTTATGTAATCAAAATTATCCATTTTCCTTTCTATAGGCCTCTCTATTCCCTTTTTGACCATGAACTCTTCTTTTAGCCATAGTTTTAAGAGGTATTTTCTCCCCACAGTCCTCTAATTTATCTCTTATGTCATATATAAATTTAAAGCTTATTAACATTTGATAAAATGTTAGTCAATTATCTTATTTCTATAAATTACTTTGTAGTTTTTCCAGCAGTTTTTGTAAAACAATGGATTCTTAACCTAGTGTTTGGAGTCTTTGGGTTGTTGAACACTAGATCACTACTCAATCAGTAAACTTTTATTAAACACTTATTATGTGCCATGCACTATGGATATGAAAAGAGGCAAAAGATAGTCCCTGCCCTCAAGGAGCTCACAGTCTAATGAAGGAGACAACAGACAAAACAATAGATAATAAACAAACTATATACAAGATAAATAGGAAATAATTAAAAGAGGGAAGGCACTAGAATTAAGAGGGGTTGGGAAAAATTTACTGTAGAAGATGGGATTTTAGTTGGGAAGCTAGGATGTAGAGATGGGAAGGGAGAACATTTCAGGCATAGGGGACAGCCAGAGAAAATTCCTGAAGCCAGGAGAGATGGAGTATCTTATTCATGGAATAACAAGGAGACCATTGTCACTGGATCAAAGAATATGTGTCAGGGTATAAGGTGTAAGAAGATGGCATGAGGAGCTAGATTATAAAGGTCTTTGAATATCAAACTGGATTTTGTATTTAATTCTGGAGGTAATAGGGAGCTACTGGAGTTTATTGAGTAGGGAGGGAACATGATCCAGACCTTTGCTTTAGGAAAATCACTTTAGTGGCTGAATGGATGGATTGCAGTGGGCAGAGACTTGAGACAGGCAGACCCACTGGCAGGCTACTGAAATAGTCCAGGCATTACGTGGTGAGGGCCTGCATTTGCTTTGTCATGTTATGTACTTAAATTGTTCCAATGATCCAGCTTCCTATTTTTATCCAATACTAAATAGTTTCGATGATTATTGCTTTGAAATATATCTCCATCTTACAAATGAGACTTATATTAGAGAAATTTGCTGCAAATATTCTTTCTCAATTTTTTGCTTCTCTTTTCATTTCTGCTGTATTACATTTTGTGCACAAACTTTTTAATTTCACATGACCTGGTGTTCCTGGTTTGTTTGTTTTCCTTTGGGAATTCGTTTATGGCTTGTTCATTTTCTTTTTCTAAGCTATTTAAATATTCAATATTCTGTCCTTCTGGACCATTTATATTTTTATGAAGATTCATCAATTTCATTTAGAGTGTCCGTTTTTTTGGCATATAGTTGGGTGAAATACCTCTTAATTTCTTTTATTTCTTCATTTGTTGTCAATTTACCTTATTGATTTTTGTATTTGTACTTTGATTTTCTCCTTTAAAAATCAAATTAGCCAATAGTTTATCTATGTTATTGTTTTTTAAACAGCTTCTAATATATATGTGTATGTATATGTATGTATACACACACATATATAAAATCAATTTTGTTAATCTCCATTGATTTTCAGGATTTCTATATTGGTGTTTAATTAAAGGTTTTTAATTTTTTGGTTTTCTTAAGTTTTTTATTTGCATGCCAAATTCATTGATTTGTTCTTTCTCTCTTTTATTGATAGGTTTTTAGAGATATAAATTTTCCCTTAAGTACTGCTTTGCCTGCATCCCACAGATTTTGTATATTATCTCATTGTTGTCATTATCTTTAATGAAATTATTGTTTCTATGATTTGTTCTTTGACCCACCCATTCTTTAGGATTAAGTGATTTAATTTCCAATTGATTTTTAAACTAGGCTTCAAAAGCCCTCTGTGGCATATAATTCTTAATACATTCATAAAAGTTACTTTTAAAATATCTGCTTTTCTGCATTTGTTTGTGAGATTTTTATGCCCTTATACATGGTTAGGTTTTGTGAAGGTGCTGTGCACAGTTGAGAATAGGTATACTCCTTTGTATTCCCATTCGGTATTTTCCAGGTGTCTACCATATCAAACTTTTCCAAATTCTATTCATCTCAACTTTTTTTTTATTGGTCAGTTGAAGTTCCCTACTATTATAGTTTACTCTCAGCTTCTCCTTATAACTGATTTAACTTTTTCATGAAGAATTTAGATGCTATACCATTAGATGTATATATGTTCAAATATTTATATTAATTTACTGTTTGTAGTACTTTTAGCAAAATTTGGTTTCCCTGGTTATGTCTTTTAATTAGGTCTGTTTTTGCTTTGTCTGAGATCACAATTACTACCCCTGTCTTTTTTTATTTCCACTGAAGCATAATAGATTCTGCTTTAGCCCCTAATTTTAATTCTGTGTGTGTTTTTCTGTTTCAGTTGTATTTCTTGTAAACAAGATATTGTTGGATTCTGATTTTTTAATCCATTCTATCATCCTTTTCCTTTCATGGGTGAGTTCATTTACTCTCACAGTTGAAATTGCAAACTGTATATTTCCCTTCATTCTATTCCCTTTGAAAAAAATTCCTCAGTTACATGTAAAAACAAATTTTAACATTCATTCAAAAAAATTTTGAAGTTCCAGATTTTCTTTCCCTCTCTCCCCCTCTACATCCCTGAGACAGTGATATAGGTTATGCATGTTCAATAATGCAAAACATATTACCATTGTTAGTTATGTTTTAAAAGAAGACACAGGCCCAAAGGAAAAAAAAACACCAAAAAATACAGAAAGTGAAAAATAGTACACTTCAGTCTGCATTCAGACTCCATCAGTTCTGTCTCTGGAAGCAGATAGTATTTTTCATCAAAAGTCCTTTGGAATTGTCTTGGATCGTTGTATTGTTGAGAATAGCTAAGTCATTCATTTATAGTTGATCATCTTATGGTATTGCTGTTACTTACACAATGGTCTCCTGGTTCTTCTCACTTTACTTTGGATCAGTTCATATAAGTCTTTCTAGGTTTTTCTGAAATCCACCTGCTCATCATTTCTCACAGCACAACAATATTCCCTTACAATTGTATACCACAACTTTTTCAGTTATTCCCCAGTTGATGGGCATCTCTTCAATTTCTTTGCCTCTACAAAAAGAGCTCCCATACATACTTTTGTACAAATAGTTCCTTTCCCCTTTTTTTTGATCTCTTTGGTATACAGACCTGTTAGTCATCCTATTCTCTTATTCTTTTTCATTTTTCCCTCCTTCCTCTTTAAGAGTTTGTTTTGCTTCTGACTAATCCCTCCTTTATTACTTTTTAACTTTGAACTTTATGTTAGTGCTGGGTTCTGTGAACTCCCAGGGTGGAGGGGGATGCTTGGTGTGAGGTTTGGCCTTTTCTGTCCTCCTCCTGCTTTCACAGCTAAGGCTGATAGCCTATAAGCCTCAGTGCACCGAAAGTGATGTGATCCAGGGCAAGGTCTGCTCCTTGACCTCCTGGTCTGAGCTTTTCAAGTTGATTACCTAGGTTTGGGTCTGTGGGCTTGTTCCTGCTTGGGAGTTTCAATAGACTGTTGCTGGACTCAGCCACTATTATTCCTCTGGGGAGTTCTACAGGTCGAGAGAGACTGAACTGCCAGCTTTTCTTTGGTCTGAGACATGTACCCTAGTTATCTCACTGCAAGCTTCTACCCTGGACTGGAGGCTAGAACTGAGTCCCTGTTCTGCTTCTGTGATCAAAGCTCCATATATGTGGTTTGCTTCTGGACCATGTTTCCTGCTCAGAACATGCATGTGACCCCTTTTTTTCCACTCTGTATCTATCACCTGGAATTAAGTAGTACATGACAGAGCTGCTCTGTGTCAGTGTGTTAGTTTAGGGACACCCTGGGATTGGTTCCTGCATTGTTACTTCCTGATCCAGTCTTGATCCTTCTTTTCTCCCTGCATGCTGCTCCTATGCACTTCACATTCCTGGTATTTGAAAGCTTCTTTCTAATTTCTTAAGCTTCCCTGGGGTGGAAAAATGATTCCTTCTGACTTTTTCTAGGACTTTGTGGAAGAGATGTGGTTAGGAGGTAGGCTGTGCTGTTTCCTCCATCCTCCTGATTATATCTCATATAATAGTCTTAAAAATTGTTACAAATTTCCCAAAGTATATTTTCCCCAAATGGTTGAGCAAAACTTCCTTAAAGAGTGGTTGCAACTAATGATACATATTGCTTTGTACTTTTATAGTTTATTATTTGTTAGCAAAAAGGAAGGCTATGAACTTTAATTTTAATAATTCACGTCAATGCTATTTCTCGTATTTGAGTTATGTTACTCTTTAGTGTTGTCTTCATTGTGCTTCTTGTTCTTCTGGCGCATTTTTCTTCACTGTCTCTCTCTGTTCTGTTTCACTTGGTAGTTTTATCAGCTTCCATTGATTCAACTCTGTGCTGATAAATTTTTAAATCCATTTATCCAGCCCTAACCTCTCTATAGACCTCCAGTCTCACATCTCCAACTGCCTATTGGACATGTCTAACTGGATGTCCTGTAGACATGTTAAACTCAATATGTCTAAAACAAAATTCATTTTAGTCTCCAAACCCCTTCCCATTCCCTCCAAACCTGCCTACTACTTTCCAGGACGTCATCATCCTCTTGGCTGCCCAGGCTCACAATCTAGTGTCATTGTCTACTCCTTTCTCTTAAGCCTCATATCCAGTATATATTGCTAAGGCCTGTCGATTTTTACTTTTGCAACATCTTTTACATATGATCCTTTTTCTCTTACACTGCCACCAGCTTGGTGTAGGTCCTTATCACCTCACACCTGGACCATTTTATTGGTTGGTCTCTGTCTCTACTCCCATTCATCCTCTACTGAGTTGGCAAAGTGATCTTCCAAAAGCACAAGTCTGACCTTGTAAACCTTCCCCCTCTCATCCCCCTCCCCACTCTGGCCCTTACACCTCCCCCAGACTCCAGTGACTTCATATCACTCCCAAGTGTAAATATAAAATATCTGTTTAACATTTAAAGCCATTCATAACCCTCTGTCTCTCCAGCTTTATATACCTTACATCCCCCCTCTTTAATTGATTGAATGATTTATTTAAAAATTTTTTTTAAATTGAATTTTGCTTTTTTTTTTAGTTTATATCATTCATTTCCATTTTGAGTTACAAATTTTCTCCCCGTCTTTCCCCTACCCAACACCCCAAAAATAGCGATCCCACTGTATATCCCCTTCCCCAATCTGCTCTCTCCTATATCCTCCCCCCATCCCCTTTCCAACTTTCCAGTAGGGCAAGATGGATCTCTATACCCCAGGGCCTGTATATCTTATTTCCCAGTTACATGTAAATATATATATAAAACATTTGATTTTAAAACTTTGAATTACAGATTCTTTCTCTTCCTCTCTTGTCACCCACCCTTACTGGGAAGATAGGCAATTCAGTATAGGTTGTATACATGTGGTTGATATATTGTGAAAGACTGACTATATTTCCTTCCATCCTATCCTGCCCCCCCCCCCTTGTTCTATTCTCTATTTTGACCCTGTCCCTTTTCAAAAGTGTGTGCTTCTAACTTCCCTCCCCCCCAACCTGCCCTCCCCTCCATCATCCCCTCTCATCCCCTTCCCCCCTAATCCCCTGTAGGGTGAGATACCCTGTTTAGTGTGTATGTCATTCCCTTCCTAAGCCAAATTCAATGAGAATAAGGTTGACCCATTCCCTTTTTCCTTCCTGTTCTTCCCCTCCATTGTAACAGTTTTCCCTTACCTCTTCTCTATCAGATAATTTGCCCCATTCTGTCTCTCCCCATCTCCTCTCATTATATTCCTCCCTCAGCTCTCAATTTCACCTTTTAAGTATCATCCCTTTCTATTCAATTGGTCCTGTGCCCTCTGTCTATGTATATCTGTACATATATATACAAACACTCACATATGTATTCATATGCCCATATAACCTCCTGTATAGACATATATATGTATATATATGCATTTATATTCCCATCAACTATTTTCATACTGAGAAAAGTTTCATAAGTTACAATTATCATTTTTCCATGTAGGAATTTAAATTGTTCAAATTTGATAAGTTCCTTATGATTTCTTTTCCCTGTTTACCTTCTCATGCTTCTCTTGCTTCTTGTATCTGAATGTCAGATTTTCTGTTCAGCTGTGGTTTTTTCATCAAGAATGCTTCAAAGTCCTCTATTGCACTGAATGACCATATTTTTCCCTGAAACATGATACTCAGTTTTGCTGGGTAGGTGATTCTTGGTTTTAATCCTAGCTCCTTTGACCTCTGGAATATCATATTCCAAGCCCTTCAATCCCTCAGTGTAGAAGCTGCCAGATCCTGTGTTATCCTGATTGTGTTTCCGCAATATTCAAATTGTTTCATCCTGGCTGCTTGTAATATTTTCCCCTTGATCTGGGAACTCAGGAACCTGGCTATAATATTCCTAGGAGTTTTCTTTTTGGGATCTTTTTCAGGAAGTAATAGGTGGATTCTTTCAACCTCTGTTTTGCCCTCTGGTTCTAAAATATCAGGGTAATTTTCCTTGAGAATTTCTTGAAGGATGATTTTTAGGTTCTTTTTTTGATCATGGCTTTCAGGTAGTCCAATACTTTTTTAAATTATCTCTCCTGGATCTATTTTCCAGGTCAGTGGCTTTTTCAATGAGATATTTCACATTGCCTTCTATTTTTTCATTTGTTTGGATCTGTTTGTTTAATAGTATCTTGATTTCTCATAAAGTCACTAGGTTCTATTTGCTCCAATCTAATTCTGAAGGAATGATTCTCTTCAGTGAGCTTTGGAGATTCTTTTTCCATCTGGCAAATTTGGTTTTTAAGGCATTCTTCTCCTCATTGGCTTTTTGAGCCTCTTTTGCCATTTGAGTTAGTCTGTTTTTTAAGGTGTTATTTTCTTCAGTCAGGTTGTTGACTCTCTTTTCATGATATTCTTGTATCATTCTCATTTCTCTTCCCAATTTTTCCCCCACTTCTCTTATTTGGTTTTCAGAATCCTTCTTAAGCTCCTCTATGGCCTGTAACCAGTTCATATTTTTCTTGGAAGCTTTTGGTGCAGGAGTTCTGACTTTGTTGTCTTCCTCCTATTCCATGCTTTGATCCTTTTTGTCCCCAAAATAGGAGTATAAAGTTGGATGGCTGTGCTTGTTTTGCTTCCTTTGCTTGCTCATGTTGCCACTGAGTTACTTGACTTTTGAGCTTTTTGCCACAGCAGAACTCTGCCTCCAGAGAGGGGAGCTCTCTCCCTGCAGCAGCAAGCACCCCAGCATCCCCAGGGTGACTGCCAACACAGGTTCTTAGATCTGTTTTTCTAAAGGAAAGCAACTCAAAATGGGTTAACAAGCTTACTTTAATCAATCAAACATATATCGTTTACCTAGTTCAGGGGAAAAAGGTCAGCATCCCGAACTTCAGCGTATACAGACAGAAGTTACAAAGCAGAAGTTACAAGAAAACAGAAAAACATATCAAGTAGACAGACTTCCAAACTGTCCAACCATTACATCCCTACCAAATCATAGTTACCAGAGAGGAAAGCATCAACATCTGGGTTTTCAAAGCCAGGGGGTTCTCAACAACGGCTGCCCAGAGTCTCATCTGGCCAAATCACACAACACTTCTCAAAGTGAGCCCCAAAGCAAAGCCTCAAATCAGGGCATATATAGCCTTCTCCTGGCTCAGAGAATGTAACAACTTTCTTGACCCACTGCCCAATCACAAAGTATCTCCTAAGAAACAAGCCTCCCACCACAGGCTCCAGGTGTACTTAAGCCTAGGGGCAGAGAAGATCTTAAAAATTTACATTCCTAAAACAGTCCCAAATGCTGGGGTTTTCTCAGCTGCTGGAGCTGCCCTCTCTGAAGTCTTCAAATGCTGTAGCAAACTGGTTACACACCCCAGGACTCTACTCTAGACAGTGATCCAGATCAAGCAGGTTGAAGCAAGAGCGATTACCCCTCAGACTGGTTGCTTGGTCCCCCTACAATCTGCAAGCCAGGAGCTCTGAAGCAGCCATGCAGTGGCCACCCTCACCTCAGCCACTTCTCCCTCAGGGGGCAGAGGCCAGACCACACTCCTGGACTCTCTGTTCCCAAAGTCTACACTGCACTGACCTCTCACTTTGTCCTTAGCATCTATGGGTTGATAATTCTGGAAAGCCCCACACCTGCTGGTAATCTGAAGTCCCTCCAGCCAGCGGCTGGTTGTTGGTGCCCTGGGGCTAACACCACAGCTCACGTGGGGCTGGGCTTGACTCCTAGAATGCTGTGCTGGCCCCTTCCTGCTGGCCTGCCAGGCTGTCTTCAGTTGGAGTTTAGCTTTTCTCTGTCATTTTGTGGGTTCTAGAGCTCCAAAGTTTGTTTAGAGTAATTTTTTACATGAATTGGAGGAGGTGGAAGCAGGAGCCCGTGAAAGTTCTGTTTCTACTCTGCTATCTTTTTCTGCCCCCTCCCCCTCAACTTTATCCTTTAAACAACTTTAAAATAAAGTCTCAAATTGACCCCTGGAGTGCCAGAGCCAACCAGGATGTGGGATGAGACGTTTTTCCAGTCCAAAACAACTTTGGAGGTTTGCAAGACAGGTCTGTGACACTGGGGAGGGGGCTGGCTTGGAGTTCATGCAGCAGTGGCAACACCAGCTATGGGCCGTGGAGGCAGCTGTGATAGTATCAATGCCTTCAAGAACTCTCAGCTCAGAGACAGTAAAAGGGTCAGATAAAATGATCAGAAAGAGCTCACAGGGAACCCTGAGCTGGAACTAGGTGTAGGACCCTGTTGTATTGCCCATATGTAGTTCCAGGGAAGTGCGGAGTGCTAGGGCTTTTGGTTGCAGAGGCACAGGAGTCCTGGTTACAGTTCCAGGGCCGAGAGGAATGCTAGCACTTGTTACTGCAGAAAAGCAGGGACCCTTCTTGGGTAAAGACCAAAGTGCAGACCAGGAGAGCAGTGACCACACCTCTCATTAGATCATACCAGCTTGGAAGCACTGAAAACTTACAGATCCAACTATCTCTGAAAGCCACAGAATGAAGCTTGAGTTAGTGCTTACTCCCCCGCTTTCCACCCTTAGAACAAAGTGCAATTTTTAACATAAAGTTATGTCAAGAAATAGTCTGGAAAAATGAGCAAACAAACAAAAAAGAACCATAAAAAGTTGCTGTAGTGACAGGGAAGATCAAGACACAGACTCAGAAGAAAACAATGTGAAAACAGCTAGAAGCAGAGCCTCAGAGTAAAAAAAAAAAAATGCAAATTGGACACAAACCTAACAATAATTTCTGAAAAAGCTTAAGAGCGAGGTAAGAGTGGTAAAGGAAATATTGGGAAAAGAATAAGAATGATAAAGAAATTTAAGAAAAGAGAAGAAACAGCAGCTTAAAGAGGCACAAAAAAATCAAATGGCAAAAGAGGCACAAAAATTACTGAAGAGAGGGACTCCTTAAAAAGCAAAATTGGCTAAATAGAAAAACAGCTACAAAAAAACTCACTTAAAGACAATACTTTAAAAATTAAAATTTGGTAAGTGGAAGCTAATGACTAGGAGACATCAAAAAACAATAAAACAAAGTCAAAAGAATGAAAAAATGGAATGAATTGTGAGGAATCTCGTCAGAAAAAAAAAAAAAACCTGATCTGGAAAATAGATTGAGGAGAGATCATTTTAAGAATTATTGGACTACCTGAAATAATAAAAAAAGAGCCTAGATATCATATTTAAAGAAATTATCAACAAAAACTGCCCTGATATTTTAGAAGATGAGGGGAAAAGAGAAATTATTTTAAATAGACTACTCATCACCTCCTGAAAGAGATCCCCAAATGAAAACTCTCAAGAATACTATAGCCAAATTCCAGACCTTCCAGATCAAAGAGAAAATATTCCAAGCATCCACAAAGAAACCTTTCACATTTTGTGGAAGAACAGTCAGAATTACATACAAGCTTTTTAGCAGCTTCCATGCTAAAGGAGTAAAGGACTCAGAATTATGATATTCCAGAAGGCAAAGATGCTAAGATCATAATTAAGAATAACCTCAGCAAAACTGAGTATGATCCTTCAGGGGGGAAAAAAGGATATTTATTGAAGTAGAAGAGTTTCAAGCATTCCTGATGAAAAGACCAGAGCTGAATAGGAAACATGACATTCAAACACAAGACTCAAGAGAAGCATAAAAAGTAAACATGAACTAGAAATCATAAGGTTAAATTGTTTGCATTCCTATTTGGGAAGATGATGCATGTTAACTCCTGAGAATTTTATTGTTACTAGGGCAGTTAGAAGGAGTCTACATAGAGTGAGGGTACTGGTGTGAGTTGATTATGTTGGGTTGATCTAAAAAAAATGAAAGGGTGAGGAAGAGTGGACTAGATGAAGGGAAATGGAAAAGGAAGAATGGAGGAAATTATCTCACATAAAAGAGGTGTGCAGGGAAGAACTTTTACAGTGACGGGGAAATGGAGGGGGGTGGGCAATGCTTAAGCCTCACTCATTCGAATTGTTTCAAGGAGGGAATTGATAGATAGATGGATAAGTAGATAGATAGATAGATGGATGGATGGATGGATAGATAGATAGATAGATAGATAGATAGATAGATAGATAGATAGATAGATAGATAGATAGATACACACATACTCAGTTGTGTATAGAACTCATTTTTCACTCAACAGGGAAGTAGGATGTGAGGGGTTAAGAGGAAGGGGGTAGAGGGTGATAAAAGGGAGAGCAGATTAAGGTAGACAGTGGTCAGAAGCAAAACAGACTTTTGAGGAGGGACAGGGTAAAAAGAGAGAGAGACAGAATGACAAAAAAAAAATAGGGTGGAGGGAAATACACAGTAATCATATGTGAGTATGAATGGGATGAATTCACCCATAAAACAGAAGCAGATAACAGTGGATTAGAAACCAGAAAAAAAAAGCAAAAATAGACCTAAATGAGATAGTCAGGGAAACTACATTTTGCTAAAAGGTACCATAGATAACAAAGTAATATCAGTACTAAACTTATGAACCAAATGGCAGAGCATCCATATTATTCTCTTTTTTTTAATTTAATTTTTAATTTTTGCTTTTTGAGGGCAATTGGGGTTAAGTGACTTGCCCAAGGTCACAAGGCTAGTTTTTTGTGTGTGTGTTGTGTCTGAGATCGGATTTGAACTCAAGTCCTCCTGACTCCAGGGCCGGTGCTCTATTCACTGCACCACCTAGCTGCCCGAGCATCCATATTCTTAAAGGAAAAGTTAAAAGGAGTTATAGGAGAAAATAGACAACAAAACTGTTTTAGTAGGGGACCTCAACTTTGCCCTCTCAGAATAAGATAAATCTCACTATAAAACAAATGAGAAAGATTTTAAGAAGATTAGTAAAATTTTAGAAAAGTTAGGTATGACAGACCTCTGGAGAAAATTGAATGGGAATAGAAAAGAATATACCTTTTTCTCAGCAATATGTGGCATCTTCACAAAAATTGACCATGTGTTAGGGCATGAAAACTTCACAACCAAATGTAGGAAAGTAGAAATGTTAAATGTACTTATTTCATAGGAATTTAATCAAATTTCATAGGAATGTAATAAAAATTACACTCCATAAAGGGCCATGGAAGCGTAGATAAAAAAATTAGTTGGAAACTAAATAATCTAATTCTAAAGAACGAGTGGGTAAAAAAATCATAGAAACAATAATTTTGTTAAAGAGAATGACAGTAATGAGATGGCCTACCAAATTTGTGTGTAGTCAAAATACTTAAGGGAAATTTTATGTCTCTAAACTCCTACATCAGTAAAAAAAAAAAAAAAGAGAAAGCAGATCAATGAGTTTGACATACAGTTTTAAAAAGCTAGAAAAAGAACAAATTTTAAATCTCCATTTAAACACTAAAATGAAAATCCTGAAAATCAAAGGAGAAATTAATAAAATTAAGAGTAAAAAAATTGAATAAGTAAAACTAGAAGTTAGTTTTATGGGAGGAAAAACCCAATAAAATAGATGTCATTGATTCATTTTTTAAAAAGAAAGGGAAAAGCAAAATTACCAGTATCAAAAATGAAAAGGGTGAATATACTACCAACAAAGATGAAGTTAAAGCAATTATTAAGAGGTATTTTGCCCGATTATATGCCAGTGAATCTGACAATCTAAGTGAAACAGATGAATATTTACAAAAATATATATTGCCTAGAAGAGGAAATAAAATATTTAAATAATACTATCTTTGAAAAAGAAGTCATATCAGCTAAGAAAAATTTCTCTAGGACCAGATGGATTTACAAATGAGTTCAAAGAAATATTTAAAAAAAACAATTAATTCCAATACTATATAAAGTATTTGGGTAAATAGGCAAAGGAGTCCTACCAAATCCCTTCTATGACACCAATATGGTTTTACTGACTAAATTAAGAATAGTAAAACCAGAAAGAAAACTATAGACCAATTTCCCTAATGAATATTGATGCAAAAAATTTTAAATAAAATACTAGCAAAAGGTGATATCATGTAGACCATAAATGACCTGGTAAGATTTATACCAGGAATGCAGGGCTGGTTCAATATTAGGAAAACTCACTCTTTGCAAATGATATGATATACTTAGAGAATCTTAAGAGAATTATCTGAAAGACTGCTTGAAATCAAATTTTAGCAAAGTTGCAGGATACAAAATAAACCCATATAAATCATTAACATTTCTATATATTACCAAACAAAGTCCAGCAGTAAGAGGTAGAAAGAGAAATTCCATTGAAAATAACTGTAGACAATAGAAAATATTTGGGTATCTGCCTGCCAAGACAGGAACTATATGAACACAACTACAAAACACTTTTCACACAAAGTCAGAGCTAAACAATTGGAAAAATATTAAGTGCTCATGGGCAGGCCAAGCCAATATAATAAAAATGATAATTCTACCTAAATTAACATATTCAGTGCCATACTGAACTACCAAAAATTATTTTGTAGAGATAGAAAAAATAATAACAAAATTCATCTGGAAGAACAAAAGGTCAAGGATATTAAGGGAGTCAGTGAAAAAAATATGAAGGTAGGTAGTCTCGGTATAACATTTCAAATGGTAATTATCGAAACAATCTGGTATTGGCTGAGAAATAGAATGATGGATCAGTTGAATAAATTAGGTACATATTACATTATAGTAAATGACCATCAAATTTATAAGAATACAAGTCATTCTCCAATTGATAAATGGTCAAAGAATATGAACAGACAGTCTTCAGATGAAGAAATTAAGGCTATATATCTGTCTATGAAAAAATGCTCTAAATCACTCTTGATAGAGAAATGCAAATTAAAACAACTCAGGTCCCACCCCACACCTATCAGATTAGCTAATATGATGGAAAAGGAAAATAACAGATGTTGGAGGGAATGTGAGAAAATTGAGACATTTAATGCACTGTTGGTACAATTGTGAACTGATTTAACCATTCTGGAGAGCAATTTGGAACTATACCAAAAGGACTACAAAACCCTTTGATCCAATAATACCTCTAAAAGGTCTTTATTCCAAAGAGATTAAAAAACAACCAAAAAAAAGCCAAAAGGACCTATATGTACAAAAAATGTTTATGACAAATCTGTTAGTGGTGGCAAAGAATTGGAAATTTAGGGGATGCCCATTAAATGAGGAATGACTGGACAAGTTGTGTTATATGATTGTGATGGAATGCTGTTGTGCTAAAAGAAATGATGAGTAGGATGCCCTCAGGAAAATCTTGAAAGACTTACATGAACTGATACAAAGTGAAATGAGCAGAACCAGAGGAACATTGTACCTGGTAACAGCAATATTCTATGATGACAGTAAGGAGACATAGAGTAGTATGTTAGGGGAGGGAATATTCAAATTTATAAGATTACAAATCATTCTGCAATTGATAAATGGTCAGAGGGTATGATATGAAAAAATGCTCTAAATCACTATTGATTAGAAAAATGAAAATTCAAGCAGCTCTTAGGTACAATTTCAATGATGTAGCTATTTTCATCAATGAAGTGATCCAAGACAGTTCCAAAGGGTTCATGATAAAAACTGCTATCCATTTCCACAGAAAGAAATGATAGAGTCAGAATGCAGATTGAAGTATACTTTTTTAAGCTTTATTTTTCTTGGTTGCTTTTTTGGGGGAGGGAGGGTCTGAGTTCTCTTTTACAACATGGCTAATATGGAAATATGATATATATAGATATATCTATCTATGAAATGTATAAATGTATAATGTATTATTTATATCAAAGTGCTTGCCATCTGAAGGGAAGGAAGGTGAGGGATGGGAGTGAATTTGGAACCCCAAAATTATTTTTAAAAAGAATGTTCAAATTTGTTTTTACATGCAATTGGGAGTAAATAAAAATAAAATATTTTTTTAAATAAAAAAAATGATATTTCCTTACACTTGCATTGCCGCAGTATAGGCTTTGTTTTGTCCAGCTACTCTTTCTAACTCTTATCATCTCAAGTGCCATTTCTACTCGTTAATTATGCATGTTAGAGTACAAATGTTGTGTTTCCTTTATCATTCATGAACATACATATTGATAGAAACTTTGATAAATTTGTTCCATTTTCCTATTCTTTATTCTGCCAGATCCATCTGTGAATATTACTGGGTTTTTTGCTTTTTAATGTTAGGTGATAATACTTGTAATCTTTGGTTACTGTCCTCTGTAATGTTTTACCAATACACTTTGATTCAAATGCAACCTTTGGCTTTTATGTCTCTCCCCTTAGATCAAGTTTTTGCTGGCCTAGATGGTTTTGTAGCAGTTAAAATTTCATTGGAAATAATGGTAATCATGGTTGATACCTTCACCTTTTTTCCATTTTGTTTTTGGTAATAATGGATTGTTTAAATAGGTCAAGTTGAAACTACTTCATTGTTTTGCTGTGGTATATCTTGTTGATATTCATTCTTCACTGTTTTCCTCCTGTTCCATGCCTTGCTCCTTCTTGTCCCCAAAATAGGAGTGTAATGTTGGAATCTTCTGTCTGCTTTGCTTCCTTTGCCTGCTCATTTTTCCACTCAATTATTTGACTTTGGGGCTTTTTGCCACAGTAGGACTCTGCCACCAGACAGGGGAGCTTTTGTCTCAAACACTGGGGTTTTCTCAGTTGCCGGAGGTATTAGATGGGTGTCCTCTCTGAGGTCTCCACACGCTCTGGCAAGCTGGACACACACCCCGGGACCTCCACCCTAGATTGCAGTCCAGATCCAAGCAGGTTAAAGCAAGAGCGATTACCCCTCAGACTGGTGCTTGGTCCCCCTACACTCTGCAGGCCAGGAGCTGAAGCCACCATATGGCGCTGGCTGGCTGTGCAGGCATCTCAGCGGTTTCTCGCCCCGGGGGTAAAAGTCACGCACTCCCACTTACTGGGTCCCAAAGTCCAGACTGCACTGGCCTCTCACCTTGTCCTTCGCATCTATGTATGGATAATTCTGGAAACGGCCACAGCTGCTGCTGATCTGGAGTCCCTCTGGCAGGCGGCTGGTCAGGCCCGCCCTGGGGCTAAAGCCTCGGCATGGGGGCTGGGCTTGGCTCCCAGAGCGCTGTGCTGGCCGATTCCTGCCGGCCTGCCGGGCTGACCTCAGCTGGAGGTTAGCTTCTCTGTGTCATTTTGTGGGTTCTGCAGCTCCAAAGTTTGTTTAGAGTTCCCTTTTTACATGGATTGGGGAGGGTGGAAGCTGGAGCCACGTGAAGGTCGTGTTTCTACTCCACCATCTTGGCTCCGCCCCCTGTAGTCCATATTCATTCTAAACTGATGTTGATTTTGAGCTTTGTTCTAACTAATACTTATACTAGCCTGTAGCTAATAACGATAAGATACCTATATCAGTAAACAATCATTTCCTCCCTACTAGGATGTTTATCAGCTTTGGGTTTTATGATATTTATTCACTGGTTTATGTGTTGAGTTCTTCCACATTCTCTTCTGGAAGAAATTACTCATTACAGAATTGGGTTTTCTGAGTAGTCTGCAACAGTACTCTCCACATTGGAGTCCAAGGCCCCCTGGGGGGAAGGTCATGGCTTAACACCAAGGGATATATGATAACTGATCCTAAGCCTTTATCTCCCGTACAACTACACCTGCATTTATTTTCCAACATGTCCACTCTGCCCCATCTGTCTGCTGTGCAAGCACCCAGCCTCTTTCCTTCCAGGCCAGGCCTTGGCCAGTACTGTCAGAAAAACCCCATCCTCGTTCCCTAGTTCACCTGTTGACAAATGACAAGTAGCCCTGAACCAATAAGCTCTGTGTTCTGGAGAAGTGACCAGTAAGGTACCCCTCCTCCCTTTTCATTTTTGATGGGACAGTGTTTTTTACAAGATGATCAGACCTGCATATCAGATCTCATTATGTTATCTTTTCTTCCAAACTTTCCCATTTCTGTTCTGGGCTTCCATCTTTCCCTTTGCCCAGGTTTACAACCCAGTATCATCTGCATTCTCTTGCCCACCCTAAATATCTATTCAATGACCAGTCTTGTCATTTCTCCTTTTGTAACATCTTTTGCATACCCCTCCTTTTTTTTTTTTACTTACAAACTGTCATATAGCTTCTTGCCTGACTGTTAAGCCTTTTAATCACCATTCTTATCTCAAGTCTCTCTAATCCATTCTCCAAACTGCCAAAAGGTTTTCCTAAAGTGTAGATCTAACCAAGTCAATACTTTACTCCACAAATTTCAGTAGTTCCCTCATTTATATTTTTAAAATTTTACTTTTTTATGCTTTATGATTATATAATTAGTACAGTAGTATGTGTGAATATACATATGTTGGAAATGTGTATTCAAGAATGTTTTATTGATGGGTGTCTGATCACAAAATTTTGGAGACTGACTAGTACTTTATAAAATCTTTCATTTCTTAAATCTGAGCTACATTTTTTTGTCATCCTTCTTTATCTCTTCACCTTTGCAGCAAAGTCACCAAGTATCAGAGTTTACATTGACTTGGTTTGGAAGATCTTGTCAAGTTCTTTGTACAATTTTTCTTCATTCCTTAGCTGCAGTTGTTGGTATTGTTTCATTTATCTTCATGGTGATCTTTTTTTAGCTTGACTGATGTTTGAGTTTCTTGCCCCCCACAGATTATTTGGTGATACAAATTTCTATTGATTTATCACTACAGTAAGCTGATTGGTTGGTTGGTTGTTGTCCTTTGTTCTCAAAGAAGACCAAAATGACATCCCTATGCTAGAGTCAAGTTACTGTGTGTTCAGCTGTGGCTGATCAGACTGATACAAGCTCAGAATGCTCTGCGGAAGGTTGGGTACAAATAGGCCATGTGAACATTTGGCGTAGCGTCCACAAATTTGTGCATCTCATATTTCTTTTGAGTGACTTCAGTTTTCTGCTTTGCTCATAGAGCACAACACCACAATGAAATAATGAAATGACTGAATGTTCCATAAAAGGATATCACTGCCTTTAGGCACCCATTGATGTCAACTCTGCCAATTCTTTTGTTTGCCTCCATAAGGAGGATCTATGAGCCATTCCCAAACAGTGCAAATTAAATGTGTTTTATTATCATTTTTCTTTGGGGATCGCTTAGATCTGCCTTATGGGTTCCTGAGGTTTTCTGTGGAAGGGTCTGAAAACCATTCATTTAAACTGTGTATACTTGGTGCAGTGTAGTGGAAACCTCAGGGCCCTTGGTCAGGAGCTATGGGGTTTGAGTCCCAACTTCAATTCACTTAACTGGTATTGTAGTCTTCGTCAAATCGTTTCATTTTCTTCTGAGTCTATTTCTTTATTTGTGAAATGGGGATAATACTTATACTACTTGCTTCACAAAGTGTTGTAAGACAAACTTTTTATAAATTTTAAAATATTAGCTAAATGTATCACCCTTATTACTACTAATTGTAGAACATTTTCAAATTAAAACCCAGTGGCAACTTTTAAATTTACTTTTTAACCTTGTCTATTAAGCATTTATAAAAATGACCTATTGTTTCAGGAAATTTACAGCAGCAGCAGGGGCAATTATGACACATTTTGGAGAATAGAGGAGAGGAAAGATTATGTTTCTTTGGTTTAATCTATATTTTATTGCACCTGCAAACTATAGTTCTCCCCTCAAATGGCTGAAGTCTTGTTTGTTGTCACACAATCTAGGCCTAAACTGTTTTTAGTTTGTTGGAGAAGTATAGTATAAGGAGCTTTCCCACCTTCATCTTTCCTTCCCCCTAACATACAGCTCCTTATTGTCAGCGTGGGAAGATTGGCCAAGCCTTCAGGCCTTCTACAAACAGCTATTTTATTATTAGTGATATCATTAGCCACCTAGGCAAATGGACTTCAAAGTTTTTGTAAGACTTTTAAAACTGAGTAAGTTTGATAGAACATGGAAATAATAATGCTTAGTTTAAATCTCTTCTCTAAGGGTTACTATTTCATAGGCTAACCTTTTATAAAAGAAAAAGCAGGCTTAATAAATAGAATTAGATTTGTATTAATTTTCCCCTTTTTGTAATGTTTTAGCATCTTGATACTTAATGACTATTTTGTGATATGCAATTCCTTGGTACATTTTCATTTTAGTGAATAAAACCCATACTCCAAAATTTGAAAATTTATCTATGGTTTTAAAAGTAACTTTTGCTTGATGGGGGCAATGGGGCACAGGGGTAGGGTTGAGTTAGAAGAAAATGTTGAATATTTGAGTTGGTAATGATAGATCTATGATTTCATCATTGTGGAGGAATGTCTTGGATGGAAACATCTCTTCACCAATGTATATCAGCCAACTCATCAGCAATTTCTTGTCATAGAGAATTGCCTTGGGGCGCTAAGTGATTTTCCCTGAGGCCATTCATCCAGTACATGTCAGAGGCAAATAACTGAATAAAAATAGATTAATTTTTTTTATTTTATGTTATGAGAAATTGTATGCCAATTTCCTGTGGTTGAAAAAGAAGGGATTTTGTGAAGTGAAGAAAAGTAGACTACTACTACAGTCATTTTTGTTGTTTTGGCTGAATTATGCAGAATTTTATTTAAATTCTTCAAATGGCTCCTGATACATATTAACTTAATATTTTATACTTCAGTAAGATGCCTGGACAAAAAAAATATGTATTTGCATGTTATGCTGCTGCTGCAAAATGGACATTTTGGAGATTAATAAACTTGAGACAGTGCTAGAAGATTCTCAAGTCTTTTTTTGAAAATAACCTGTTTTTCAAGTCCCGTTGCATTTTAAATTCACTGGAAAAAGCAGGTTGTTTGGTAGTTGTTAGTAAAGTGGGTACATGAATTAAATGTAAAGGATAAGTAACATCATAAACAAATCAGAGGAACCAGGAAGGAAGAAATCCAACCTATCAATAGCCATATGAAATAATGAACTGCATCACTAATAATTAAAGAAATGCAAATGAGAACAACTTTCAAGTTCTGCTCACACCTATCAGATGGTGATAGGTGACAGAAAAAGGAAAATGACAAATGCTAGAGGGCTTGTGGGAAAGCAAGTATATTGATGTACTGTTAGTGGAGCTGTGAACTTACCCAGCTGTTCTGAAAAGTAGGTTTGAAAGTGGATTAAATCAAGGTAGTGTAATAATAATTGTGAAGATGCATATTGAACAGTATCTGATAAAATTTGTCTTAGAGATAGCAGGTAGGGTGAGTAGGAAAAGGACTCCAGGATTTTTGTTACATACTAACAAACACGTGAGATTTTAATTTTAAAAGTAAAATCAAGGGGCAGCTAGGTGGGGCAGTGAGTAGAGCACCAGCCCTGGAGTCAGGAAGACCCGAGTTGGGTTCAGGCCCAGACACTTAACACTTAACTAGCTGTGTAACCTTGGGCAAGTTACTTAATCCCAATTGCCCTCCAAAAGGCAAAAAAAAAAAAAAGTAAAATCAAAGGAGTTCTTTTCCCCCATTATTTTGCATTCCATTTAGTTGGAATACAGCAAAGGTGTCCAAATGAAAACATATTTGACATTATATTCCTTTAGTATATTACATCATTCAATAACGTACTGAAAACTGAGTCAGGAAAGCCATTTGGGGAGACATTTACCTGAGCAAATGATTAACTCTCCCAATTCAAGAGAAGAATTTGTGGCTCCATACATTTGAAAGATAACTTCTAACATACAAGCTAAATCTTTTAGCATTCTAAAGAGACATTAGTTTTACATTTTTTTGGTCTGGTCAATGCTCATATTTATATGTATTTAAGATTTGTTGTTTTTGAGCTAATGTTGTTATTTTGATATATTCTTGACTAGAATGTTGGAAAGCCTTGTGTAGCTTTATGTATTTTGTCTTTTAAAAATTTAAAGAAATTTCGAAGATTAGCATAAATTAATTTTTTTAAATAAAAAAGCGAGAGGAGCCTGATGCTTGTTTCTTTGGGGAATATAAGGAAATGTTGAGACAATGTCTGTATATTTGAAAATTAATAAATAATACAGAGCAATACGTATGTACCACATGACTGTTACAGATAGCTGATTCATTCAAAAGAGTAAAAACACTTCTTCCATCTATTAAGCTTCACATAAGAAATGAAATTTGAATTGGGCTTTAAATGAAGAATTTTTATAAATTAAAACATATCACTTCATAATTTTCCTTTTCATATTTCTGTTCCTTCTTGACTTTTGCAGAAAAGCAGTACAAATGTACAGTTTGAAATTTACCTATCAATTATATAGCAAAGTAGCTACTCCCTACATTATGATTTAGTAAAGTTGTTTATAAAGTAATTTAAAAAAACTGGTGACTTTCATTATCAAATTGAATATATATTTCCCATAGGCTTAGTTTGAAACTTTTGTGGTGAAAAAGGCAAAGATGTTGGTCAGGGCTTTTCATTTCTTCTAATTGCCTTGGAATTTAGCACTCTTTCAAAATTTGTATGCATATTTAAAATGGCTTCCAGTTGAATTAAACCATGATATATTTTATCACTACAAACAATAATTTAATATGTATTATGCATTAGTTTGAAAAATCTTTAAATTCAAATCTTTAGGGTTTAAAAATGAAACATTGCTTTGCCATATCAATTCTGTTCAAAATTCTGGGACATAAATTTACATGAAATGAGAATAGTTACATTAAGAATAAAATAGTTAATTTTATATATGCCTGTGTTTTTGGTAAAAGGCCCTTCTGTATGTATATTCTGGGCTTTAAAAATGTTATGTCAGTTTTCCAATTATGTAGGAAAAACTTTTCTAATCTGTTTTGTAATCTTTATAATAAAGTGATATGCCATAATTCAATCTGGGGTGTATCACATGCCTACTACTTAGAGATTTTTAACACCATAAAGTCTTCAAATGAAAGCTTTGAAACTTTTTATTCTTACAGTAATGGAGTGGGGTGAAGATATTAAAGCAATTTCAGAAGATGAAGCTTTGATGTTGGTGAACCATCAAGCAACAGGAGATGTGTGCATGTTAATGATGTGCCTACAAGACAAAGGAATGGTAGGTTATCTCTAGGTTACAAAAATCTAATTAGAAAATATAAACACAACTTAATTTACTACATTATAAATGATGAGAGCCTGTTCCCTTTTTTTGTTTATAAAAGGGGTCAGGTAGGAATTATTGTATTTTAAGTATGTGACTAGAATTTTCACTAGTTGCTAGGAATTTAAACATTGATCTTTTCTCAGATTTAAAAAGTCTCCAGGTTGGTGAAGGGATATTGAGTTTAATGGTGAATTGAAGAGAGAAAAACTTGTAAAGGAATATCATTTAAGAGAAAGAATGAGTATTAGACATTGAATTCTTAAGAGACTATCTAATCATATAAAATAGAACTATTTTAGGAAGAAAGATGTTAAATACACCCTTCTCTTTCATTGTTGCTAGTACTACAGCTGTTATATTGCTTTAACTTAATGTACTTTGATAAATCTATCCAATTTGTATACTTATTTCAGTGAAGAGAAATTCCGTCCATGTCATTAAAAGAGTCATTGCTTAATGAGGGAAAAGTTAAAGTAGTTATGTATATAGATGTACCAGATAGAAGAAACCAACTATATAAATAATGATGAACTGAATATTTGGTCTAATAAAAAGAATATCAGTCAGTCAAAAGACAGAAGTAACACTATCTACGAATTACTGCTCTAGGTGCTGTCAGGAAGACAAAGATACAATTTCTTCCTCAAAAAACAAGACATAAACATGAAAAGCTAAATGCCATCATAAATTGAGTAACATGACCACCATAGATGAGGTGGCACAAGGCATTACAATGTAAATGATCGTGACTCATAAAGATAAGAGCTGACATTCAGACAGGAGTAAAATTGTCAGCTAGATTGGCTTGAGAAGGCTTCAAAGAAGAGAACTTTGATGGTTAGAATTTGGTTAAGTGGAATGGAACTGGGATTATGTTGAAGTGAGTGGAGCATAGATGCAAAAGAGCAGAAAAAGCAAGAATGAATATGGTGTGTTCCAGGAGTGGCAGACAGACCAGCCTACAAGGGTAGCATGTTGACAAGGAGTAGCAAATGAGATAGGAGAAATTAGGAAACAAGATTACAAAGACCCACGAATACAAGGCTAGATATTTTGAACTTTTTTATTGAAGAAGTAGAAAATCATTGAAGGTTTTTGAACAAGGAAATAACATGTTCAGAGCTCTAATTTTGAGAGTAATCTGATGATTGTGTGTCACATAAATGGGGGTAGTAAAGATATATGCTGGAGAGAGGGAGCAATACTTGAGGTGCTAAGGGCCTAAACCAGAATGGTAGCAGTAGAAATGAGAGGAAGCAAAAGATGTGAGAGACATTATAATGAGTCAACAGGCCAGATTTGCTCTAAGTGATCAAGGGAGAGAAAGAACACCAAAATCATAGATTTAAACCTGGGAGGCGCATTGGTAGTTATCTAGTCCAACCAACCCCTTCATTCTACAGAAGATTCCAAGCTTTCACTAGAGTTTCTAGCAGAGGAAGTAGTAAGAGAGTAGAACAGTTGGTAGAAATTCAAAATTAGGAAGAGAATATGATGAATTAGAAGTCATGATTGTACACTTTGAATTAATAATAATGATAGCTGACATTTACATGGTGTTTAAATTTTACATACCTAATCTGATTTAGAATGACCAGAATGTACTTATAGACAATGAAATGAAATCAAAAGAATACATTTAAAACTTTGAGTCTTCGAGTATGTACTTTTCCTCTATGCAAAAAATTCCACATCTCTTTATTTAGCCTTAGAGACCTTTCTTTTAAGTCCCAAACTTAGATTTTTCCACTGCATACTAGATATCTCCAAATAGATGTCTTTCTGACACCTCAAACTCAACAGGGCCCAAACTGGATTTGTCTTTATTCAATGAACCTGACTTAGGTCTTTTAGTGTACCATTTTTTCAGACAACCAGGTTTAGAACCTTTGAATACCTTACTATCCTCTTCCAATTGCCTTATTATTATTTTGATGATTGTATTCATGAGGTAACAGATTTGCAGACTTCTGTAAAGTAAACTGACTCAAAGCCTCTCTACAGGTAGTAGGATTCGGACGCTGGTCTTTCTCACTCCAACCGATTTAACCACTACACCACCTGTCTCCTCTAACAGAGAAGATGAGAGGTCAAATTAATTCAACCAGCATTTATTGAATGCCTATTATACTATATTTATTGAATGCCTATTATACTATATATACACAGTGTAAGGCACTGTGCTAAGCTCTGGGGAAAGGAAGACAAAAACAGTCTTTACTCTCAAGGAACCCAGAGCCTAACAATCACATACAACTAACTATATGCATCAAGGTAAATACAGGATAAATTGCAGTTAATCTAAGAAGGCAGCACCTCGCATTAAGGGGATCCAGAAAGGCTTCTTTCAGAAGGTAGAATTTTATCTGAGATTTGAAGAAAAACCAGGGAAGTAAGGAGGTAGAGATAAGAAAGGATTCAGTATATTCCTTCAGTTTATGACCTTTCTCAAGGTCATAAGGTGGTCAGGGGACAGAACTTGGATTCCAATCCAAGTGGCAGCTGGTGGTATAGTGGTTAGAGCACTGGAGCTAGAGTCAAGAAGACCTGAGTTTAAATCCTGCCTTTCATAAGCATCAGCAAGTCACTTCACTTCGGTTTGCCTCAGTTTACTCACCTGTTAATATAGGGATAATAACAGCACTTACCTTTCAGTGTTGTGAGGATCTAATGAGATAATACTGTAAAGCCCTTAGCACAGTGCCTGGTGCACAGTAGGTTATAAATGTTGACTATCATTATTAAATTTAGGGTTTTTTGTCCCCAAACCCAGCATTCTTTCCATTGTACTATTCTGCCTTCCAGCTAATAGTTTCTCCTTCTCAAATTTATTCCATAAACTGCTAACCAATTAATCTTTTTAATGTAGAACTCTGATAAGTGTCACTGTTCATTTCAAAAACTTTGGGTGACTCAGTATTGCTTACAAAATCCAAACTCCTTAGTTTCACATTTCCTCATTTGTAAATGGGGAGACATGCACATATTATTACTTAGTCAGCTTTTGGGATGAAAGTACTTTGTAAATCTTAAAATTATTATATGACTGTATTCTTAGCATTATTATTATCATTCAAGAACCTCTATAATCTTGTCCCAACTTATCTTTTTCAGGCTTACTTCTCTCAATTTCCTTTCATGTACCTTATGTTCAGATTAAAATGGGCTATTGTACATCTTCCAAATATACCTCACTCTTTCCAATTTCTGTGCCTTTTTCATGATGTATTCAATCTCCTTTGTATCTACTTGTTGAAATCCTGCATCTCTCTCCCTCCTCTCCCCAAGCCATTTGAACTATAGCATAGTAATTTTGCATTTGCTTATACCAGTTTACCTTTTTTTATATATAGCATACTTCTCTTACTAAATTATAAGCTTCTTGAGGGCAGGTGCCTTATTGCATAACAACTACTAAAATGTATATTAAACGTTTGTTATATTTGCATTACGGAATAGATTCTGAAAAGAAATAGCTATTTAGAAACAAATTTGCTAAAGTGTGAAAGATTGTCATGGAATAGATATGCTTGGAATTAAAATAGCTGTTTTCTGCCCACTTGATACATGGTATTGATTTGTATTGAAAGCTGGTCTGTTCAGCTTTTTATGAAGTGGAGATCTCTGCTAACTCGAACTTTGGTACTTAGAAGTATGATAATTTGACATTAATAATTATTTCCTGGAGACATTTTAAGAAGGCTTTGATGGTGTTTTCTGAAGCATCAAGGAATAATTAAAGTATATTCAATATTCCTTAATATTTAATTGCATTCTTATTCTTCTAACTTTAGTGTATGTGGCATATGTAGATTGGTTTTACCAGAATACTCAAAACTCAACCACTCTAGAGAAGATAAAATTTTCTTAGAAAGATTCATTTCTTCCAGATTAATTCTTTTGCCTAGGAACATTTTCCTTTTATGTTTCCATAAATTATATGTAACATTGTTATGTTAAGTTCCCCTGCAATCATTTAAATTGAAAATAGGAAGAATGGATTATCTTAATCTAAAAAGTGTGATCAATGAATATTTGAGTGATGGCTTTGCAGTCTTTATCTCCAAGAATAAGCATATAAACATCTACTTCAGGATAAGTATTTATACTAAGAAAGTAGTTGAGTCTATTTTTTTTTAATTTTAATTAATTATGTCTTCATGATTGGTAAATTGGGGTTTGATTTATTTAAATAGATTTGTATATAAAATTTGTGAAAGCATAAAACTTTTGGAACTTTACTTGAAGTAAACTCTTGGAGTCCATATCATTGGTAAATTAATACCTATAATTTCAAAGGGAGAAAGATAGTAATTGAGTTCATCATTTACTCTGCTTTAGAGATTTTGTGTCCAATGACATTATTAGGTTTTTAATTAAGAAATTGTATATAGTGCAGTTATATAATTTTGAGATCACCAACAAGACTTAATTGACAACTCTATAATACTTTGATCCAAAAAGTTAAGGGAATTAGAGGACTTAGGCCAGAGCTTATTTTAAACAACTTTTTGATTGTAAATGTACTTCCCCACATTAGCAGTATGCCTTTATTAATCATTTTATCTGGGGTTTTGCTGAATATGTCATTCACTGTGGAAAGTGATGGGGATACAAAAAAAAACAGCCTTTGTTCTCTAAGAACTCAGAATCTAGTGAGGGAGACAGTATGTACATACCTCCTTAAGTACAAAGTTTTCTTTGTAAAGGGAAGTTAATCTTGGGAGGGGCAGAGAGGAATAAGGGTAAGGGGAGTCAGGAAGGGCTTCTTGGAGAAGGTGCTATTTGAATTGAGGCTTGAAGGAGGCCAGTTCTTTTTTTTGCCAGGCCACTTACTGCAAATACTTTACTCTTGGGAATCTACTTTCTAAATCTGGGTTTTTTGGTTTGCCTAAATTATTATTTAAAAGTAAGGTGGTGATGATTAGAGACATTTTCTTATTGTGTAATATATATTATTCTGTGGAATGAATTGGAACAAAAAGTGAAGAAAAGGCTTTTAACCTTAAAAGCCTTAGGCATACTATATTGTTAATACTTTCCTCAAGAAAACTCAGGAACATCAGATAACATAACAGCAAATGAAACTCAGTGTCATAGCCCTAGAAATAATTGCATGTGGAAATGGAAATGGCATTGAGAAAACAAAGATGGGCTGAGCAGCTGGACTAGAATAGATACACATGAAGCAGATCTGTGCTGTGGAGGTGAAACCATTTTGAGGTCCTTGAAAAATGGAGAACTCAAGGTAGTTGAAAGAGGTGAGGAAAGCAAATATGAGGGGAAAAACTGAAAACACCACCACCAAAGACAACGGAGACAGTATCAGTAACTAACAAACCATATTCCCACTTTTTCCATTGCTACAAAGTTATTCTGAGAATCATCTACATGTACATTGAGGACATTCTTGATAAAGGTATGAACAGGGGGCAGGCAGTCTTTTGCAAATGACATGCTACAACAGACCATACATATCTTAACGTCAACAAATTATCCTGAAGATACATAGAATGCAAGAACTTACTGAGCTTAATTTTGGTTGAAGATGACTCCCAAGCATTTGTTAATATCAGGCAAGATTCCTTCGACTATGTTCACAATAAAAATACCTTTCTTCAGTCCTTTGATTACTAATATCAAGTGAGGGATAAAAAGAGGGAAGCATTTGCTCATGAAAAGTGTTTGCAACCATTTGAAATATCCCAATTGAAATTGCCTTGTTATGTCCTGAATTTGTTTATAACAAGTAGCCTGATGAACATTGTACAAAAAAAAATCCTTGTAAATTATTTGGAAATATCTTTTCAGAAGAGAAACAAAATAGTTTGTAAATATCTGAAGAATTTAGCTCATTAATAATCCCTAATATAATTTAACTATAAGCCATTACTGACCACTGAAAATGAAAAGTTCTAAAGTTATTATTGTGAAGCTTTGGTGTGAGGGCAAATACTATTTGAGGGCAGTAAATGGATTTAAAAATAATTTAGAAGGTGGAGAGTAGACAATTTTTTCTTACTGTAAGGAAAAGCTCTGAATTCTCTCTTAAGGTTATAACCTCACTTTACTTAAGGCTAAACCAAGAAGAGCTTATTACCTCAGCAGGGAAGATCAGTTAGTAAATTCCTTAAGTTTCTGTTAATATTTTATCTTCAGTTCACTTCTTTGCCTTAAAGTTTTCCATCTTAATAGGTATTAATCCATATTAGTGATTGATATGTTAGAATTTCATCTTCTTCCAGTGACTAGGAAAGTAAACATTGTTTTTCTAAGTTGGCACTTAAGACCTATCAAATAGTGTCTTATGGTACTACTTGATTACTCTTACTAATACAATTTATCAATAGAATTCTGTTTCATAAGCTTATACGTGATTTTTGCCTGTTGGACTTTATCTCCTGACCTTTAGTTATAGCACCAGTATATTTTACAATATCATAATACTCTTGCAAAATACTAGGCACTTAAACTTTTCCCTTTATTGTTTTAGGAAGTTTATAAACATTTTTTGTTTTAAAATATTGATACTTTTAAAAATATTTAATTTGAATTTGATTAATTTTACTATTGTAATTTTTAGAGTAGGATATTTTGAAGTCCATAAAATTTGGGAAGTTTTAATCCTAAAGAAGCAAAGAAATTGTTTCTTGGTCCTAACAGTATATAATGGCAGCAAGGACTAAGAGTTCATTATTATGAATAAAGAACTGTGCAAAAAATCTAGAGTTCAGGGGCCCTAAGTCCCACATACATGCTTAGACCTTTTTTTAATTTCTAGAACTATCATTAGTCTTCTAATCATTCTGTCATTTAACCTCCAAGGATTTAAGTGCCTACTATTTGCCAGGTACTTTGGCCTGTACTGAGAATACAAAGACAAAAACCAAACAGTTCCTTCTCTCTAAGAACTTGTACTCTATTTGGGAAGACAATATTTACACATATAACTGTATGAAATAATATAAGTAGTGGGCAGGGAAGCATGAGCCCAGCTTTGAAGGAAGCTAGGGTTTGGTTTTTTTTTTTTACAAGGTGTAAGTGAGGAGGAAGTACATTCCAGGGTTGAATGAAATCCTGTACAAATGATGGAGTGTCACATATGGACAAACAGCACAGCCCATTTGGCTGAATTGCAAAGTGTGTGAGGGGGAATAACATAATAAGGATGGAAAGGTAGGTTTGAGCCAGTTTGCAGAAGACTCTAAAGATTTCTTATGTAGCCTGAGCCATGTTAAGTCAGGTTCCATTTATCCAAGACTTAACTACTTCTCCTTTTCTAAACATTTCAGGTTGTTGCTCAGATGATGTGGTTGATGGATCACATATTTAAGTATACAAACTTTGGTATTGTTTCTCTAATTCATGGAGATTTCTTTATAAGACAGGTAAGTAATGGAGTTTTTGTTTTTATTTTGCTCTGCCACTGGATTGATCAGTGAATTGAGGTGCAATTATACTAGTGCTAAATGTAGCAGTTACAGTAAGTGCCCAGCCAGCTTACAGGTCTCATGAAGCTTCTTCCCAGATTCCCTGTGTTCCCAATACACTTTTACCCCTACGGTATAAGAAACAGCCTATTTCTGCCATTTAAGGATCACAACATCAGGCAACCACTATCACTTTCACCTCTGAAGCTCATGTGTAAGCTTCCTTAGGGTGTGCTACTGTAAAATGTACCTTATTCTTATAAGTGGTTAACTTGAAAGGGTGAATGGAATTTATCATGTATAATATCTTATCCAGAACCCTCTGCCTTCTGTAAAAACTGCAAATTAATAAATAGCAGTCTTTGAACTCAACAAAAATAACTGTCCCAAAGTTCACTCTGAAAGCAGTAAACACACTACCTTCATTCTCAAGATGAGAGCTAAGAAGTGTCTAATATGTGCCCCAGGTGCTTTGCTAGGTGCTGGGTGTAGAAAGATAAAAATTGGTAATCCCTCCTTTCAAGCAACTTACATTCTATTATATTTGACTTTATCTTGCATATGATATTAAGCTTTCAGACTTTTGTTACTCTTGATTCTGACTTGCAGTTATAACCAGAGAGCAGGAAAGGAAATGACAAAATTTTGGAAGTACTTTGTAAAACTTAGAGTCCAAAGTATACATGAATCATAGTTGGTGGTTGTTGTTAGGAGTAGGATGGAGACCACCAGATCCTCTGAGTGGAAAATCTAGGCAGCTGTGAAAGCAAATTGCAAACATATAGGCTCCTGGAGTCATTTACTATGAAGGTAACAGTATTGCTAATGGATTTTAAGCAAGTTCCCACTATTGTGAAATCCAGCTGAAGTAAAGTTTGATTGAGGTACTGTCATTGACCATTCTTCATTTTATTCTTTTACCTAGCATCACCCAGGATTAGCTTGTAGTAGAAAATATTCCTATATACTTCAGTAGTCCCTGGAGCAATTATTGAAGGGGAACACATATAAGTGTTGGTTTTGATTGATCCACTGACTAGAATAGAATTTGATGAAACATGTCTCGATAAATCCTGAGAATATTGTTACATTATGACACAGTACAGTGATTGCTTACTATAATCATAACCATGAATCTTCAAGTAGGGTTAAATTTTTTAAAATATATTCTAACTAAAACATAGGGGCATTTTAGGGATGTTTCTACCACAAATTTCATTGCTTAAAGGACTAGATTTCAATTATCTGGACATTTTACCTTTTCAGAATCCTACATTTACCCAGCAGTGCTAGATAAAATGAGACATTGGTATCTGCTATGTTGGAATATACATGAAGTTTTCTGACTAAGGTTTTACTGTTAAAAGAAAATAACTTTGTAGGATTTCTTAGTTACTCCTTGTTAGCATTATTTACAACAGATTGCAAAATGGGTTTTTAAAAACACTTTGCAATTAACAATGAAAGCTAAGTAATTAGTGTTATAATTTAAAATGTTCCACTTTTCTAAAATAATTCTAATAATAGTTTGCATTCATTTGATGCTTTAAGGTTTGCAAAGTGCTTCATATATGTTAACTCATTTGATGCTTATAATAACATTGTGAGTAGATGGGGTTTTTTTTTATCCTCACTTTACAAAACTGAGGCTTGGAGAAGTTAAGTGATTTGTCCAGGAAGTGTCCGAGCCAGCATTTGAACTCAGGTCTTCCTGACTCCATGTCCTTCGCTCTCTCCACTTTGCCATTTAACTACTTATAAAATAGTCTTCGTGTGTGTTGACATATGTTTTGTCATCTGAAGGAATTATTCCAGATAGTACTCCTAGGGATAGAAAGAATAGTTTATTGTATATACTGTGCAAAAAAAATTGGGGTTCTACCCTGATCACTACCCTGGGAAGAGATGGGGATATAAGACATGTGTAGCCTAGTGAGAACAGTTAAGTGCTGAGAGAGCAGCAATGGATATCTGGTCTCTGTTAATCCTGAAGTATGTAATGCTCCTGAGCATAGCCAGTAAGAGGGGGGCTGGGGAGGTATGACAGGACTGGAGTCCTTAAGGGAGCTTCATCATATGCTCTACAATTTCAGAGAGCCATGGAGATTCACATGGTCTGATGTCTCAATAGAAGTCTAGGATAGTAGATGAAAGAAAAAGTATAACCACCAAAGGATGAGCCAGCTGCTACAATTTAAGATAATTTTTCTTGATCCGTAAGGAAGGGAGTAGATGGGGTTCAGGACAAGAAAAAGAACTTCCAGGGCCAGGGGCCAGAGCACTAACATCTCCAAAAGGAGGTTGAGTCCATTGGTGGATGATAACTTGGAAGTCCAGAAAGCATCTTTGTTTTATGGGAGCCAAGAGGTAGGAAGAGAATTTCTCTAGGTTCATGGACAAGGAGTCTACACTGAGGTATTTATACATCTGAAGCCTATGAGATTCAAAAGGGGATGCAGATCACCATAGAGAATGAGCATTCTGTTCAGAGACCCACATTTCCACACCTAGGCATTGAGCTAAGCAGTTTGGGAAGGTTTGAATACCAATCGAATATCAGTCCACCCATTTGTAAAAACTGGGTTTAGAAAAGCAGATCAAGGGAAATAAGGGAATATGATTGAGATTGTACAGATTCCTAAGAAAAAAACACTATATTGCCTGCTAGTGTCCTACGTTGTGTACACCTTATGCTTCGTTTTAAAAGCCGTTTAATCTTTGACTAAAAAAGTAATACTTGTTTCCCAATTAGCAGTCAGAAGTAGGAATAATAAAGGTTCTTTTTTGGCATTGTAAAAGTTCAAAGAGAAATTAAGGGCCACCCCAAAAAGAGTAGAGCTTAGGGGTTAAGGAATGACTTAAGCAGGCAGAAGCAGAAATCTCAAGAGATTGTGGTTCTTTGTTGCCCTTGGGTTTCAGTCTCTTTTCAGAATAACTTAATACTTTGGTTAATATATAATAATATTTGGTGTAAAAATAATGCATATACTATGTAATAACAAAAGCTAAAATTTGCATATAGTGCTTTAAGGTTTGCAAAGTGTTTTTACAAATATTATCTCATTTGATCTTCACAGCATCCCTGGGAGATAGGTGCTATTATTTTTCCCTTTTTCCAGATGAGGAAACTGAGGCTGAGAGAGGTTAAGGGACTTAATCAGTGTTAAACAGCTAGTAAGTGTCTGAGGCAGGATTCAAACTCAGGTCTTCCTGAACCCAAGTTCATTGTTCTGTCCATTGCAAAACCCAACTACTTGTTGACTTAACTTTGGTTAAATAGAAACTAAGAATTGTGTGGAAAATATTTGTAGATTTTTTGTTATAAATAAGCTAGGAAAAGTAGATTATCTGTAATTAGAGGTAAATTTCATTTTATGGGAACTGAAAAATAAAGTTATTCTTGAGAACACCTAACAAAAGTTAAACTGGAAATTTTAAAAGAATTAGCTTTATTTATATGGGAACTCTGTCTGAAACAAAAATATTGAAATAGGAGCTTTACAATTTTCTACAAGTTTGCAAAGTTAACTTTTTGTACCTTTTTGCATCTGGGGGTGGGAGGAGGACACCATTGGTGATATCTTTTTAATCTTGAAATAACTTCATGTAAACTAAGTTGAACTTAATTCCTCTGTGTGTGTGTCTGTGTCCTCCAGGGAAAATCTCATCGTGACCAGCAGCTTATTATTCTTAAGAAACACCTAAGAAATTGTTACAGGAGCCGGAATCGGAAATGGATTGTTCTGTTTCCAGAAGGTGGTTTCCTCAGGAAGAGACGAGAAACAAGTCAGGCATTTGCCAAGAAAAATAATTTGCCATTCCTTACACATGTCACCCTGCCAAGGCTTGGGGCAACACAAATCATTCTGAATGAACTTGTAGCACGACAAGAAAATGGAACCCCAGCAGGTGGAGATGCTAGGGTCTTAGGTATGGTATTTTTTTTCTTTGTGGGAGAGCTGTTGTTACTGTTGTTCAGTCATTCATTTGTGTCCTGCTCTTCATGACCCCAATTGGGGTTTTCTTGGCAGAGATACCGGAGTGGTTTGCCATTTCCTTCTCCAGCTCATTTGACAGAGGAAGAAAGTGAGGCAAACAGGGCTAAGTGGCTAGCCCATAGCTAGTTAAATGTCTGAGGCCAGATTTGAATTCAGGAAAATGAGTCTTCCAGACTCCAGGCCCAGCACTCTATCCACTGTTGCCCAGGAGAGATATATGATTTTCTTATTGGAAAATTCCACAGGGTGGCAATATTCATTTAAAAATTTTACCTTTTTTTTTTTTAAATCAAAGGAATTAGTTTTTTGGGAAGAATAATGAAAAAATGTTTTTATCTGTTGCATGGTGATATAAGTATATTCTCTGCTCACAAGTGTATTGTTATGTTTTTATGGTTCCATTTATCTGTTGTGGTTATTGAAAAATGTGTTCGCAGCATTATTCTAGGTGCTTGTATAAGTATAGTATAAATAGTTTAAAACTTGGATCCTGCCCTCCAAATTCCCACAGTATAATTCAGGAGGAGGGTTTTCATATCATTCAGTTTTTATTTATGTGTAATTATGAACTGTTAGCTAATTGTGCCAATAGCTTTGCATATACTCTCATGATTTGTCACCCAGTATTCCTCACCTGAAAGGGAAGTTGTTATTCAGTAGTTTTAATATACATATTTTTTAATTAAACTATATCATGAACCAGAATTGTTACCCTCTCTTAAGTTGTGAGTAAGTAATGTTAACTTTTATGTGCATCTAAGCATCATGTGACATTAGCCAGGCCCCTCTTTTGTATATCCATTGAGTCAGTGCTCTACCAGATATCTCATTTGATTTTGTGATTTTACACATTTTAATGCTACTCTTTTAGAACACTTATGGCAAGCTAGTTTGTTAATAAGCTAGTAATAGCTGAATATAGGAATTTTACTTTTAAAAGTAAATGAACACTATATAAAATAGATTTCTATAATCAACAAATTTTGATCCTTGGAAATGTCTTTATTCCTTATGTTTCTCTTATGACTTCCATTTTCATTTTCAGCTATTAGTCTTTCCAGATGAAAATTCTGGCAACAGATTATTTTGTAATGTCAGTATGCTTCTGTAATTCCCCACATACTATCACAAGATATGATAAGTTCTACTCTCTTGGCTCACTGTGGTATGGTCATTACCCTGTATTCACAAAGTTTATGCTGATTGCAGTGTCTTGTACGTCCTAGCAATCTAGAAAGGTTTGAAGGACAAGCTTGGTAATGTTTGTTATCCACTTAGCAAAGTTCAAAGAGGGTTATCACTGAGTTGGTTTTACCATGACAGACTTTTTAGCTGCAGCAACTCAATCATCTACTAAGTTGTAGAATGTTACAGTCATTATTGGTAGGGGGAGTAACCATACTGACAAAATCAGTCATTTACTGAAGTATTAAGTATAAGTAAATATTTTATCTGAATATTTATCTTGTTTTTCCTTTTAAAAAAATAGAAAAAGACTTATATTTAGGAACCATATTTTAAAGTTACTATTTTATTTAAATATAGTAAAACAAACCAAGGATTTGATATTAACCTAGTATATTATAGGAAAGGAAATATGACCTATAATTGAAACTGAAAGAATAAGATTCTTTAAAAAAAATGGTCTATTTTAAGCAAAAGTTTGATTTCCTTAGAACTCCACAACTTCAGTTAATTTAGATATTTATTGTAGGGAGTGACTCCTAGCTTTTGTAATTGACGCTTTTATCACATTCATTTTTTTAAAACTTCTCTGCCCCTACTCAGTAATTATTTTCCCTTATAGCAAAAGTGAAAAAAGGTTTATGAAAATCAAGCAATCAACTTGATGTTACTACCTATCCAGTGTTCCAAACTCATAATCTCCAGCCTCCAATTAAGAATACATGTTGTCATCTCTCTTTTGGGGCCAGATTTTAAATAAGTATTAAAAAGTGAACAAAATAGGATACGATTTTCAGATTATGACATGTGGGAGGGTGATAAAGCTAGGTTCTTTTTATTTTCTCTTTTTTTCTCTGTTGCAGCCACAATGACTGAGTCAGTATTTGCCTCTGAGCAGCTATATCTGGCATCCTATTTGTTTGACAGTTCAGCTCTAGATATGAATTTTGTCATTTCCATGTGATTTACTCAGGGGACTGGCTGTTTAGCAAACTAAGAGATCTGTAAGATTATCATTGAAACATCTCTCCAATAAATTAAGTGGACAGGGGTGACTTAAAGGCATCATTCTCGGCTGAAATTTCTAAAGGCAAGGAAACTATGACTAGTGACATTTCAGAATACTATTGAATAAGGATTATGGCATACTTTTTTCTTTTATTTTTCTTCACAAAATATTTTTTCTTTAGTATACTAATTTTTAAGGTTTTTCTCACCACTTTCTCTGCAACTACCACACACAGGCCCAAATCTCTTAATCCAAGAATACACATTTAATATTTTACATTGTGGTAATTGAAAGTGGTATTGTTAATGAGTACTGTTATAACTTTATTTTTTTGCTTTTTTTTGGAGGGGGGAAGGCAGGGCAGTTGGGGTCAAATGACTTGCCCAGGGTCACACGGCTGGTAAGTGTATCAGGTGTCTGAGGCTGGATTTGAACTCAGATACTTATAACTCCTGGGCCAGTGCTCTATTCGCTGTGCCAGCTAGCCGCCCTGCTGTCATAACTTTAAGAGCTGGAAGAGACCTTGGAATTCATTCTATGCAACCCCTTTATTTTATAACCAAAGGAATGGAGACCAAGAAAGGGTAAATGACTTGTCCAGAGTCACACAGTCAAGTGATGGTCAGAATTTGACCACCGATCCCCTGACTCCAAATCCAGTGCCCTTTCCATATGGCACTACACTGTCTGAATATGGCATGTTTGAAGTTGAGCCTTATTCTTTTAAAATAGGAACTCTGAAGCAAATTAAGATTTTTATAGTTTATTGCTTATTATAGATCTTGTTTGATATTAGTTACTCTTGATCTAGTTATTCTTGATATTAGGTACAGATATTGATTGATACTAATTACACAACTTTAGATGAAGAAAATTTCTATTACAAACACTTTCTCCATCAGTGATGATGGAGCTGCCAGATTTGGACTCTCAACATCATAATCTCTGATATGCTGCATGAAGAAGTAGAAGGGACACTAAAGATGATAAGGGTGGGAAAAGCACAAAGATTAGACTGCAAACATGGTCTGTGTTGAAGATGACACAAGTTTGAGAGCAACATTGATTTAATGCACAAGGCTTTTGTAAGAGGGTGGATATCAAACACTTGGGGAGGGAATCACATTTTTATCATCAGAAAGAAAGACACTTGAAAAAATATCGATAATCATTAACCCAAATTATTGATTTCCCATTTCGACAGAATCTTTGAAAACTACATATATAGGTATATGTATGTGCATATACATATATGCATATATGAGTGCTGAGAGCATCCCTGATTAAAATGTGAGAAGGCAGAAGGCAAAATTTCACAAATGATATCCACGTCTTTAAACTCAAACAATTCACTAAAGGATGTTAAAAAAAAAAGTCCCCCATTGTGATGTTTTGTTTTGTTGATAATGCTTATTAAAAAAATTGTATTTTGCTTAGTGGAATAAAATTTCATCTTAAAAGTCTCTATTCCAAAATGTTCTCATCCATATATATGTAATAATGCAAGAATCCTTGGAACATGTAATAACAGAAATAACACTTTGATCCAATTATTAATACCAAGTGAGACATAAAGCAAAGAGATCAATGCTTGACAAAGAAATTTGCTGCTATTATGGATGTTATCCACTTCAGAGTTGAAACGGAAGAGGGTCTCCCTGTAATCAAGGAAGTTCTCCAGATTCTCATGTTTAGATATGCATCATTCATTAGAATATTTCAAAGCCTCCTAAGTGGGGTCCATAAATACTCAAGAGTTCATCCTACCTCTACAATATTTTAAAAAAAAAAAGTAGATGAAGAATACCTTATATGAATATGATATACAGTTGGTAGGATAACCCACAGAATTGGTCTATCAGGACATATATTTTGGAAAGACTGCAAATGGACAACAAGCTGATCCCAGAACCAAATAGGAGGAGAGTGAGCCACATTGGCTTTTTAAAGTTAAACAGTTCTTTTAATAACCCCAAGAATCTCTCTAAAACAAAGGCCCATGTTGTTTAATGTCAATCTGTATTTTTTAAGTGATTACCATTCATAGAATATTATAATCTCTAAAGATTTAAATTCAAGAATCACTTGAAGGACTTTGGACAGATGATATTACAGTTAAACATTACAAATGACAAACTGTACAGGAGAAGCAGCATAAAGATGTCATTAGAAAAAGAGATAACCACAAAAAATAGGCTGATGATAAAGTGAGAATGAAGCAAGGTACAGCCCCTGTTCTTCTTTGGCACCCACACAGTTTCATGTGGAAGAACCTGTTTAGTGTACATCATATTGTGTGTCAATAGGAAGACATAGACAAGAGTTGCATGAGTTAAATAGTTGAATACATGAATAGGCTGCAAAATGCCCTGTTGGAGAGATTATACATGCAGATAAGATCATAGATAAGTCAGAGTTGGTGACCCTGTTGGGTCTCAGGTTTCCTCTTTTGTTAAATGAAGGATTTGGACTACATGATCATGTAGGTCCCTTCCAGCTCTGAAACCTAGAAATAATCTCTTAAAGTTTCTGTTAGCTGAGATCCTATGATCTTGCTGCATAAAGTAAGCACTTAATGTTTGAATGAATGAATGAATTTACCTTTTGGTCTCTTCATTCTTACAGAATCTACTCTAGTCCAAGCATGTTTCACTTCTTGCTTGGACTGTTACAATAACCTCCTAATAGGTCTCCCTGTTTCCAATCTCTCATCTTCTACACTTGTGCCAGAGTGATAGTACTATACACAAATCAAACAGTATCATTCCCTTAAACATCTTGAGTGACTCACAGTTGTCTCAGATAATTTCAATTCAACAGGCATTTATTGAGCACCTATTATGTTATATTGTAAAGCATTTATATTAAATATAATTATAGATGTTTATACATATGTGTGTATATATACATGCATATATGTATATACATGTGTGTGCGTATATTTTAAAGCAAAGTCATAGTTCTTGAGGATAGAAAAACAAACTCTTTACCCTTAAGGGTCCTAACTTCTACTAGGGGAAACAAAAAAATACACAGATAAGTATAAAATATTTATAAAGTAAATGCAATGTCACTTTGGTGGGGTATAGTGAAACAACTATCTGAGGCATTAGAAGGCCTCTTGTAGATGCTGAGTCTTGAGAGGAGGACAAGCATTTTAAGCAAAAGGTGAAGATGAGGAGGAAATCGTCTGTGCAAAGACAAAGAGTCAGGAGATGCAATGTTAATTATAGGAAACAGCAAGTAGACCAATTTGGCTGAGTGGGTGAAGGGACTGGAGATAATAGATTTAGGAGTCACCTTGCCAATATGATAATTGAAGACATGGGTATAAATGAAGGGAAGGAGAAAAGAATTTAAGCAAACGAAAGAGTATTTTCAAATGCCTATGCTTAGGAGGTGGAAGAATGATAATTCAGTGAAGGGGCACCAAGAAAAGTTTGTCAGGAAGATGGGAGGTGATGATGCATGTAATTTATTGTTATGGAAGATAAGAGATGAAAATCTCAAGAAGGTAAGAGCTGGTCAGTAATATCAAATGCTATAGAAGAGATCAAGAAGGATGATGATTGAAAAAAAGCCACTGTGTGTCATGGATCAAAGGTTATAAGTGAAGAATTTAATCTCTGAAGCCTTTTCAGATCCAAAATTCTGTAACAAAATTAAATACTTTTTTTGTGGGGTTGGAATTGAAAGTAAAAGTTTTTTTGCCATTCAGATATGGAATGGTCAGGAAGAGCTCTCACGCTATCATGTATTCATTACAAAAAGGGATTTTGGGTGGTATGAACTTTAAGGAGTTGTTGGTAGGGATTCAACTTGAAAGTAGACTGGTATAACCTGGATTTTGAACCTAAGAATAATCAAGTTAGGGAAGGAAAGAAAAGTTTGTTGTTGTTCAGTGGTTTTTCAGTCATGTCTAACTCTTTGTGACCCCATTTGGGGTTTCTTGGCAAAGATGCTGGAGTGATTTGCCATTTCCTTCTTCAGTTTATTTTATAGATGAAGAACTGAAGCAAACAGGGTTAAGTGACTTGCCCAGGGTTACATGGCTGATAAATATCTGGGGTCAGATTTTTAACTCAGAAGGATGTGTTGGGGAGGCTAGGTGGCGCAGTGAATAGAGCATTGGCCCTGGAGTCAGGAGGACCTGAGTTCAAATCTGGTCTCAGACACATGACACACTATCTGTGTGACTTTGGGCAAATCACTTAGCCCCCCAAAAAGTAAAAAAAAAAAAGAAGAAGAAGAAGAAGGATATGTGCCATGTAGCTGCCCTGGAAAGAAAGTTAGACTGGAATAAAAAGTTGGAAACTTGGTTCATGGAGCAAAAAGAAGGACAATAGGGTTAAAGGAAGGAGCAAAGTAATCAGTAAATAAAATAGTTCTGTCAAGTAAGGATGAGTGGGATCAGAACTGGTGCTGGAGGTGAGTTTAGGAAGAGAAGACCAGGGCCTGTAGATACTTATCACTGGATGAAGGACTAGAGAACTGAGGTAACATAGGAAGAACCATCCGAGGCGACGGAGGAAGAATTATCAGACTTTTGCCAATGAATGTGCACAAGGCACCTTTGTAAAAAAAATAGCCAGAATACCTGGCTTTAGCTGTGAGTGTTTGATTTGCATGTGTCATAAATTCAATAAATTTGAAGTGCATGATTACCAAAAAAGGGTATCTTTAGTGGCAACAAAGTATCAAACTCTGAAATGAGATGAGCTAGCTACAAGAGATTATATCTAACATTTTCCCTTTCTATTTGTTGTTTCTAACAAGGTACTTGGCTGCTAGACTTCTCTAGCAATTCATATTTTATAAAAGAAAAAATGGAAAGAGTCTTTTATTAGAAAATGAATGCTCTGAATAGCTTGATGGCTAGAGAGAAGTTACAGCAATGTTAGCCAAGCCAAAGCTTGGGAGTTTTATAAGTCTTGAACTGAGGAATGTGGCTGATCTTTTAATAGATCCATTCAGCCATATCCTGTGGGATTCTAAATCCTAAAGGTAAATCCATCATGTGGGAGAAATTCTGTCTTTTAATTTGACGAAAAGGGTACCTGATGGAAGTGGTTTTTGATAAAATTTCTCATGACTTCTGGTTATTTCTCCCAAAATAAAATAAATTTTTATCTAATTTATCATCAAGGGTTATAATGCTTTAGAAAGGCAATTAAAGATTCCAAAGTTAAATTTTAGACAAGTCTTGCTTCATAGCTTTAGAGAATCTTTCTCACTTCCTTCCGGCACCTCCCTCCCTCTTCTCTCTGTTTCTCTGCCTTTCTCTCTCCCTCTCCCTCCGTCCCTCCCTTCTGTGTGTGTTATCTTCAGTCCTTTTGGGGGGAGCAGAAAAGAGGGTTGTGGATTACTCAGAATTTAAATGTTCTGTAAGAACAAAGACCATGATGTTTCTGTTTAATGGCACATGGTAAGTATCTATGGCACACAGTGATCTCTCAGTTTTAAATACTGTCTGATTAATATGAACACATGGGTTTTTGAGTTTATTGTTTGTTTAACGAGCTTGAAAGCCCAAGAACATCCTAGATGAGGACATAAGGGCACTAATAACTTTTAAATGGACCATATCTTTACTGTTTCTCAATTGACTGCAAAATACAAAATTCTATTGTATTTATTTGTTGATTATGAAAAAGCATTTGATTCAGTAGAACACTACCTTAAAAGTTCTCTTCAAGAAGAGGTCTCCATCATCCATACATCAAATTCATAGAAAATTTCTTGAAAGATATAACAAATGGGGCGGCCAGGTAGCACAGCGAGTAAGAGCACCGGCCCCAGAGTTGGCTTGACCTGGAATCGAATCTGGGCTCAGATACTTAGCACCACACCCAGAAATAACTGGCTGTGTAACCTTGAGCAAGTTACTTAATCCCAATTGCTTAAAAAAAGAAAGAAAGAAAGATATAACAAATAACCATGTTCGGTAGCATTCTGATTATAAAATATCAGGCAAGACATAAAATGGGTAAATGTGATTGTGTAACTTTAAGTTATTGTAAATTTCCAAAATAAACATCTACATTCAAACATAATAATAAAAACAACTTATAAGCTAAATGTAAATTGTTTTTTGTTCTTCCATACTGTTTTTTGTCCCAATTAGGTCAAATAATTACAAGTTGACTCATAATGCTTTAAAGATACGAATTCTTAAAAAAATATATTGTTTTAAAGTAACATATAAACCAAAGGAATATTTAATTTTATGATACATTATACATCTTACATAGTGGCAACACCAGAGTCTGTAATATTTTCTTATAGAGTTTTGTTGTTATGCTATATACTGTCAAAAATTTTAACCCTTGATAGTGTTAATATAAAAATTGGTTCATTTTTAATCATCTTTCTTTCTCTTTGTTCTTAGAGAATAAACCAAAAGGTCTCCAGTGGGTCATAGATACAACCATAGCTTATCCTAAAACTGAACCTATAGACATCCAAACCTGGATTCTTGGATATAGGCGACCAACAGTCACTCATGTTCATTACAGGTAGGACAAATCCTCAGTTCAGTTTAATTTTAATGTACTTTTTACTGTATTTGTAATATCATGCAGTTATTTTAAATGATCAAACAGTATGAATAGCTTTCTGGAGTCTTCATTTCCAAACTTCATCTAACTGTAGTAGAAAGAGCAATGGTTTTGGAAGTCATATGATTTGAATTCCAGATCTGTTAATAGTTCTGTAACCTGTGTCAAGTCCATGCATCTTCAGTAGCTTGCTCTTCTGGTTTCTCCCCTGTATCCTAAAAATATGTGTGCATCCCCCACATAGCCTATAAAAACTTTTTATTGAATCTGCCTATACCTTGAAGCTACTGTCCTATCTTTTTTCCCTTCATGATCAGACTTCTAGAAAGAGAATATTCTATATTCACTATCTCTTCTTTCCTTACAGTTTCAGTGCTCTTATTCATCGATTCCTTGTAATGTGGCATCTGCTCTGACTATTCTCTTGAAACTGTTCCAGTGCTACTAATTATCTCTCTTATTTCATCCTTCTTGGCTTTTGTGTATTATTTTATTCTGTTGCCTTTCACTCATTTTTGTTAATCCCTAGACTCTTGGCATCCATGATACTGTACTCTTAATGATCTTTTCTTGCTTGTTTTGATGACCCACGTTTTCTTTACTGGTTCTTCATTATTCTGCCCCTAAACTAGGATGTTTCCCATTGTTGTGTCCTTGGCTCTTTTCTCTCTTTGTATTTTTCTCACTTGGTGATATTATCTGTTCCCATGGCTTTTGCAATCATCTCTTTGAAAATCACTCCATAATCTCTTCTTCTAGTCCTTCTCCTCAGTTCTGTATCTGTATATCTGCGTGTGTCTGTGTGTATGTATACCACACACAGACACGTACACATACATATGTCATTTTAGCCAAGGTTTTCATTTTTCTTCTATATGTGATACTCTAATTCTGAAGTTAGGAATATGTCAGGATCATATTATGATATAGGTAAAGCACCTTATGAAATGTCAACTATATTATTACTACTGTCAGATGCACCTAAACTCTGCAGGAGGATCACATCATGACATGAAAGATATCAGTGGCCCAGTTAGAGGGAGGGAAAATAGGAAATGTAATAAGAGGTATAGCTTAGTAGTATAAATGATGTATGAGTAGTATATAATCATAATGGTTGATTGTAAGATTAGGGATCATTAAAATGTTTAATAACAATCAGAGCAAGCTAAAATCTTACTAAGTTTGTCTGCTACCTGTGGAACCTTCAGTAAATCACTTAACCTTTTGGGGAATCAGCTTCCTTTTCCATAAAATTAGGAGACTGGAGATGATGATCTTCCCCTACCCTCCCTGTAATTGATGTTCTAGCAAAACAGAACTACTCATAGTCCCCCATATCCATCTATATTTTGTTTCTTCCCTTTCTTTGTTTCCTGTGACTGGCATACTCCCTTCTTTCCTACGGCTCAACCCATTGAACTCTTTACCTAGTCTTTAAAGCTCAGCTGAAATGTCACTTTCTCCAGGAAATCTTCATCAAGTCCTGATAGTGATGACTTTCCACCTTGGAAATCCCATAGAACTTTTTGGCTTCTCTCCAACTCATTAATTCAGTAAGCATTTACATTTACTATATGCCAGGCACTGTGATGGGTACTGGGGATACGGTGACAGAAAAGAAATAGTTCCCGAGCTCAAGAAACTTGTATCCTGTTGAGCAGAAAAAACATGAGATACACTTTGTAAAGTAAACCTTAGTGTTTTCAAAGTTGTGTTTCCACAGCATAAATTTCTTCAGTTCTGGTCCAGCTTATCTTTCCAACTTAATCGTCTTAAGTGTTATTTCAGATTCCTTTATATAGTACATCTAGGATTGAGGCATTAGAGTCCAGAAATTGTGGCTCCATTATCCATTGATGATGAAAATAGACTATTATAAATGTATTCTTATTTGTTAAATTTCCTGTCTATTTTTTTGGTTTTTTTCTCCTGCTGGTTTCATCTACAAAAGTCTTTGAGATAATGTAGTTCAGTTGAGGGGGGTCATACCACGATTTCTTTAGACTTATTTTTACAAAACTTTCACTTTTTTTCACTGTTTTACAAGGCAGTAATACTTATAGTCTTTCATCATCCTTCTTTGTAGCACTTTACAGATGAGCTTGTATCCTAAATCAGTGTTGCCCTTGGCTTCCATGTCTTTCTTCTCAGCAAGATAAAGTATTTACTGACAATTCTGGCGTTTCTTTGGCCTTTTTGTTGTGGGAACTGCTTTCTGTTGGTTAAATTTTTGCAGGAAATAGTAATAATCAAATTCATTATCTTTGCTCTTTTCTATATCCAGTTTTTCAACATTGACAACTTGTTTGAATAGGTCAGGTTGAAATTATTACAGTTGTTCGGTTTCTTCTCTTCTTCCTGTTTCCTAATTCAGTGCTGGTTTTTACTTTAGCTTTAATTATTTAATGATTTGATTATACAAAGACAACTTCTTCTCATATGAGTCCCAGTCAGTAACCATCTGTTTCTTGTTCATTAAGATATAGTTAATTTAATTGTTTTTGTGGTATTTGATATTTATCAAATTCAACATCTTCTGATTGTTTTCTCAAAGATGGTGTTTATATTGTATATACATGAGGCTTCTAAATAGCCATAAGCTTTTAGCCTCTTTTGATTTTTAAGCTTGAGCCTTATTTTCCAAAATACCCTCAAAATACACCACTGTTCTGCTCACTTTTGACTTATAAGTCTATGATTATCGAAGTAGACGTTGATTTGGTTTGGAAGATTTTTGTCACATTCTTGGTAGAATTTCTCAACTTTGTCTTCTGCAATGGATACTAGCACCTAAGATACAGTGGTCTTTTTGTGTTCGTTTTGATCTGTGTAAGACAAGTTGAACAAGTATCCCATGAAACAATGATTCTTGAGGCCCTTTGAGATATGATAAAAACAGCTTTGGCAACTCGACCCTTCCAAAGAGAACTTATGAACTATCTTTCCATTCAGCTAGGATCTCCTTTACTAGCAATCTTGTCTTATGGTTTTATCAAGAGAATATCAAGATTGAATTCCAATAAAAGGAAGATCTGACATTTGTAGCAGCTATTCACATTCAGAGTTAATCTAAAAGTAGTCTGATTCAGGGGTGGCCAGGTAGCACAGTGAGTAAGAGCATCGGCCCCAGAGTTGGGATGACCTGGGATCAAATCTGGGCTCAGACATTTAGCAACCACCCAGAAACACCTGGCCGTATAACCTTGAGCAAGTTATTTAACCCCAATTGCTTAGGGGTGGCCAGGTGGCGCAGTGAGTAAGAGCGCCGGCCCCAGAGTCGGGATGACCTGGGATCGAATCCAGGCTCTGATACTTAGCACCACACCCAGAAATAACTGGCTGTGTAACCTTGAGCAAGTTACTTAACCCCAATTGCTTTAAAAAATAAATAAATAAAAATAAAAGTAGTCTGATTCTTAGCACTTTCTACTCCCCTTCTACCTCTTCACCACTGTCACTCTGGAAGTAGAAGGAGGAGGTCACACAAGAATGTGTTGTTTTTTCACTGTTTTGTGGTTGCTATAGCCAAAGATTCATAATAGAAGTGTCAAATATGTGCCCTGCAGACTGCATGTGGCCCATAACATGCTCACATATGGCCTGAAGCAAATTAAAATGAAGTTGGGAAATTTTTCACAAAACAAAAATACAATAAAATATAGATAATGTTTTTAAAACATCTATAGTCAGTATTTGGCACATAGTATGTGGCACAAAGGGATCCTTTTTTTTACATGTACAATTATATTAAACAGATTTCTACTTTAATTATGTTGTGAAAGAAGACTTAGAATATAAGGGAAAAACCATGAGAGGAAAAAAAATGAAACTAGTATACTTCAATCTGCATTCAGACTCCATCGTTCTTTCTCTGGATGTGGAGAAGATTTTCCATCATGAGTCTGTTGTGAATTGTCTTGGATAGTTGTATTGCGAAGAAGAGCTGAGTCTGTCATAGTTGATCATCACACAGTGTTGCTGTTACTGTGTACAATGTTCTCCTGGTTCTGCTTTCTTCACTCAGGTTTTTCTGTAATTTGCCTGCTCATGATTTCTTAGAGCACAATAGTATTCCATCATATTAATATATCACCACTTGTTCAACCATTCTCCAATTGCTGGACATCCCCTCAATTTCCAACTCTTTGCCAACAGGGATCCTTTTGTACAGATTAGTGCCTATTTCTCTTGAGTTTAACACCACTGGCCTACTGTACAGCTTACTGGTGAAGAGATTCTCTCGAATTTGTACAACAGACTAATTTTTGCTGGTATCAGTCCTAGGATTCTTCATTTTGGGGTTGCTTTTAGGAGATAAATGGTGGACTTTTAATTTTCACCTTGCCCTCTGGTTCACTTAAAATATCTAGGCCGATTTATAATCTTTAAATTTGGAATAATAATGCCCACCTCCTACGGTGGTTTTGAGGATCAAACAATATTGTGTATGTGAATGATTGTATAAGTGTAAGGCATTATTCTTATTAGACTAGAAGTCATGTGTAGATTATTCTGACGGCAATCTGTTATAAGGAGCACAGTGCAGAAATGGTTGTGGAAACATATATTTTAGTGTTGCCAGCTGGCAGACCAAATATACTAATCATTTTGAAATACATTCATTCAGAAGTCAAGCAGTTGTATAACTACCAGTCTCAAAAATGTCTTGTTAATAAGATTTATAGAACAAACATAGGATAGATCATGCATCCAAGTAAAAATTAAAGTTTTTTCTCTGCACAAAAAACAACTTCATTCAGGGTGAAGGGAACCTTATTTTTAAGTCTTATTTTAAGCTGTTCCATAGAGATAATATGAGATGAAGAAATCTTTGTTGATAACATTTCCATTTTGAGCTCTTCAGTGGCTGTTATATAAAGAATCTCTTTGTCCCTGTTGCATAACACTTAACCGTTTTGACCATGGATTGCAGTTATTTATGTGCTTGTGGACAAGGACTGCCTTCTCTATCTTTGTATTTCCTAACATATAGAACATAACCTTGTTGGAAGTAGGCCCTCAGTATTGTTTAATTAAATTTTGTGGGTGTGTAAGCTTTCAAGTAATAGGTATGTTTGCAAAAAAATTAATTTATCCATAGTCTTTTGCTATTGGCAAAGAATTTTTACACCACACACCTGAGATTACTTTAAATATGACAATTTGATTTAAAATTTAGTGTTTTTGTCACCTAGTTCTTATAAACTGTTAGTCACAGACACCTACTTTTTAAAAAGTTCTTGATAATTATATTATTATTAATAATAATAACATTTATATTGTTATTTATATAAATACAACAGTAAAATATATGTTAGCTAATTTGATACTTGTAACAAGTAGGTGCTATTATTCCCATTTTACAGATGAGGAAACTGAGGTAAACAAGGTTAAGTGACATAACTAGGGTCACACAGCTAGTACATGTCTGATGCAGGAGTCTAACTCAGGTCTCCTTGACTCCAAGTCTAATTCTACTCGCTGCATCATCTAGCAGGCTAACAAAACCTAATTTCAATGTTTCTAATACAAAAGTCCAAGTAAAGTACCATGTGTATACTTTAAAAAGTTGTGTTATATTGTACATACTTCTACAAAGAGATTATTATAATTGATAAAAATAAGAAAGTTGACTCAGTTCTTATTGACCAATGATCCTTCCTAAAGGTGGCAAGGTATGTTTTTCATTGTATCCAGGGTAATATTGTTCATTCATTTACTCAACAGATACTCATTGGGCAATAGAATGATCAACAATAATCTTAATAGGAAAATACATAATAGGTATTAATTAAAAATGTATTGAATTAATTATTCTCCTAAAATTGGTCAGTGATAAGTACAACCTCCCCCTTAAAATATTAACTAAACAGTACAACAAATCATGTCACCTATCAATGCCCCAGTATTATCTGCATTCATTTGTTTGTTCACTCATTGAGTCATTCAACAGATATTTTATGTAAAATATCGTTCAGTCTGGAGCAGATAAATAAGAATAAAAAATATTAGAATAAATAACTGGCTGGTGAACTTGTTTGAAAGGAGAAATATGAGCTATTGTTACTATCTGTTTCAGACTTATTGTGTGCAAGGTACCAGTAATACTTTATAGAATAGGGAGAGGATTATAGTTACTCATTTCAATGAAGTTAGAGTAACAAGGGTAACTAGACATGCACATACCATTAACAGAAAGATCTGCTGCCTACATACATTGTTTCACTTACTGCCAATAGCCTGGAAGCTGGTTCTGTTGACTATTATACACAAATTAGTGTGACCAGAAAAAATTTATGTTATTCTTCACTTTATAGAGAGAAAAGACGGTGATTTGTTTTGTGAGTCTGTCTCTTAAGTTCTTATTTTTTTCTGCTAATTCCATTTCCTCCCTCACTACTTTTAGTTTGTGATTATCATACACCAAGTTATTATGATTAGGGTTTTGCTATAGCATCTGAAATTCTGCTTCAAGGTGGCTTTAAAGCATACCTATTGACTCTTGAAATATTTGTGGCTGTCATATTTTGGTTTATCATGTACACAAGCCAGCAATGTGTCTTTGGTTATCTCAGACACAGAGCACAGGTAGGTGAGCATTATTAAGCAGGGTTTTTATGATAACTAAATTATTCATCTCTTACCATTCTATTTTCTCTTCTAAGGAGAGTGATCTGGACTGGAAAGGACAGTTCAGAAAAGGTCAACAGGGAGTTGAAACCCATAAGTAGGGAGAAAGAGTAAAAGAGTACCCATCTGAACTTGATTAGTACAAATCACCAGGACCACATGAATTATATTAGGAACTGCGGGTTTGTGTCCTGGTCACAAAATCAAAGACAATGACTTTGCAAACTGTGGACCAATAAGCTTGTCTTTAATTCATAGCAAAATTCCAGGCTTCATAAATAAAGGGCTGGCCTTCAATCCAGAAGATCTGAGTTCAAGTATGACTTCTGACACAGGCAGTGAGCCTGGACAGATCACTTAACCTCTCTATATTCTTGGCAACTCTAAGACTGTGATTTGCAACAAAGGTGCCACCCTCCACTGGAGGAAGTTTCCTCACCTAGGGGTTCTTTATACCAGTTAAATCACAGGTCTGTTCCATATTCCTAGTATTAAAGTAATGCTTAGTGTCTATCTAGTAAAAGAAACCATGATCACAGAAAACCAGTATGGATTAATCAAGACATTACATATCTAGTGTGGGAATTTGTTTTGTTTGACTATGCATCTTTTTTTTTCAATTTTTATTTTCAAGTCCAAATTCTCTCCCTCCTTTCAGTCCTTCCTCCACTTATTTTTGTTTTTAATTTTGGAGGGCAATTGGGGTTAAGTGACTTGCCCAAAGTCACATGGCTAGTAATTGTGTCAAGTGTCCTAGGCCGGATTCGAACTCAGGTCCTCCTGACTCCAGGGCCAGTGCTCTATTCACTGCGCCACCTAGCCATCCCCCTTCCTCCATTTATTGAGAAAGCAAGCAATATGATGCCAATTATACATGCGAATTGACTGTGTATCTTTATTATAACGGTTTTGTTTTTCAGTGAAATGAGGAGTTGGAAGATAATCAGCTTTTGTTAAGTGAAAAAAAATTAATAGATATCTTTTTGAAAATAGCTCACATCAACCCAACTGGGTCATAGATACAACCGTAGCTTATCCTAAGGCAGATTCAGAATTGTTTGAAAAAATAATAGCCATTAATTATTGGATGTCATCTTGAAAAGATGTCTGTGGTGGTATTTTCCAGCTATCTGTGCTTTGGCCCCATGCTCTTTAGCATTTTATCAATAACTTGGATAAAAGGCATAGATGGATTGCTTATCCAATGTGAATCTGACACAGATTTGGGAGGGATGGTTAGCATATTGAATGACCAAGTCATAATTTCAAAGATCTTGACAGACTAGAGCTTGACAGGGCTGAATCTAATAAAAGGCAATTTAATAGGGATGATAAATGTAAAAACTTACACTTGGTTTAAAAAATTAATTTCAGAATAGTATGATGGGTAAAGTGTGGCTAGACAACATCAGAAAAAGATGTGGGAAGTTTTAATGGCCTGAAACTTTAATATAAGTCAATAGTATAATCTTGGCAGCCAGTAAGAATATTATGCTTAGTTCTTAGCATCACATTTTAGGGAATATAACAACAACAGTGTATCATTCATATAGCACTAAAAGGTAAGATGCTATTATTATTCCCATTTTGCAGATGAGGAAGTTGGGGCAAATAGAGGCTAAGTGGCATGTTCAGTATCACACAGCTTATAATTAATTATCTGAGGCAGAATTTGGTTTCAGGTCATCTTGACTCCATGTCTAACATTCTACCCACTGTGCCATCTAGCCACACTGATAAACTTGAGAGGATCCAGAAGAAGACATCTAGGATGGTGACAGGCCTTATTTTCATGCCCTATAAGGACTGGTCAAAAGAACTAAAAGGAAAATGACATAAGCTTCTCATTCTGGGGAGTAGTTTACCTACCTTCCTCATTAAATCAAACTTCTTAAACAATTTATGCTAAGAAATTGGCACCATTAAAAAGTCCAGATAATTTTTCCTTTAAACATTCTGGTAGCTAGTAAATTTTCTATAAGGAAATATGGTGTAGAGCTTTCCAGTTACCATTCTAGTATTTAATATAATGTGTATAAGTGCTATAGTTCATATATGGTAACATTTCTGTCTCCCAGATAGCACCCTGCACAAATACAGAAAACCACTTATAGGCCATTCAAGGTTATCAGATATCAGGGCTGCTATCTCTGAGTTGACATAAGCAATCAGTAAATATTCATTGAGCATCTACAAAAAGTTCAAGGTACTATGTTAGTGCTCAAACACAAGTGGGACCAAGTTCTACATTTCTTTGGCTCTTCAGTGAAAAGCAAAGTTTTCATGGTCTGCGTATTTTGTAATTACCTTGTCAGGTCATTTTTCTGTTTTGGGAACCTTGACATCTGTATTACTCTAAAGTCTTCTTTCAATCAGTGTCTTTTAACATACTTGCTTTTGAGTGGCCCTAAATGATTTTCTAACTCGTGCCTGGCAAAATGGGACAAATACCATAACAAACCCAACATGAATTTTGATACCTGTTTTTTCACTGTTGTTCCACCCTGTTCCTGTTCTTAGTCTTTGAGTGGGAGGTAGTAATTTATTCTAGGCCAATTCTGAAAACTATTGCTGCCTCATTTCATCTAGACTGAAATTATAAGGTTGCTGTAGCACTTAATCAGTGAGGTCAAGTGATGAGATCATTTTTGGTGGGTCAGCTGTTTGGCCGAATTTACTGTGTAGTTGTTTGCATGGTTCAATTCCAAGGACAATTCTCATCCATTTTATTCATTGTATGTGAACTCTCCTTGAACCCATAAAAATTTTTCTGGAGAAAGTTTTAAGTTTTTCAATTTTAGATGTTACTATTTTCTTATTTCTTCCTACCTTATAAGTTTGTCCTTGCTAGAATTTTTTTTCTTTTCCTAAAAACATAACCTTTATATTATCTATTGCTTGAAATTTCTACCATCACAATTAATTAAACTCGTATCAGTCTGTTAGAAATAATATTTTATACTAACTTTACTACCAAAACCACAGACTATATTTTTAAAATTACCTATCCTTTGCAATTAATAAGAGTAGACATATTACCTATACAATTCCAAAGAGGAAAAGTGGTTGCAAATTTTTAATTGAAAAGCATATTGGACAAAAGGAGGGATTTAGATTTTATGAAGTATTTCATTTAATTCATTATATGTTCATTCAGCACCTACTGTATGCACAGGGTGTTGTGTTTGGAGATACAGAAATGAAACAAAAAGTAACCTGCCCTTAAGGAGCTTATTATCTAATAGAGATAAGATATGTAAAGAAATAAATACAATTTAAGATAGGCTATAGTAAGCGCAAGAATGAAATGTCCAATGAGAGTGATCTGAAGGAACTGAGCATCTTTAGCCTAGAGAAAAGAAGAATCAGGAGATGTTATAGTTGTGTTCAGGTATTTGAAGGGCTTCATGTGGAAGAGACATTCAGTCTGTCAGTCAGACATTTTCTTTTTTTGGAGGGGGCAATGCAGGGCAATTTGGGTTAAGTGACTTGCCCAAGGTCATGTGGCTAGTGTTTGACCTGTTTGAGGCCGAATTTGAACTCAGGTCCTCCTGACTGCAGGACTGGTGCTCTGCACCAACTAGCCACCCTCTTAGTTAGACATTTATTAAACACTTCCTATGTACCGGGCACTGCACTAAATACTGAGATTATAAGGATAGACAAAAGACAGCCCCTGCCCTCAAGGAGCTCACAGTCTAATGAGAGAGAAAACATGCAAGCAACTATGTACAAACAGGATATGT